>NC_135859.1:27789235-28059235 GCF_031162955.1 Sander vitreus
CCTCTCCATCTTTCCAAAGCAGACCTCATCCCCTAGCTAACTGTTGCATGGTACATGTAGGTCGGTGTGATCTTCTGTGAAGTAACTTAGAGGTCACTGTACAGTACTCATGTTCTAGAACCCATATACCCTTCACAAATCCCACCTCCTTCTCAGAATGCACGGTGTGGCGCTTTGCCAGCTTCTCCAGCTCGATGTAGGCGTTGTTGGCCTGCGTCTCCACCTCCTTCTGCAGCTTGAGCCGGTGCTCGTCCATCTCGGCCTTCAGCTTGTTTTCCAGGGCGATCAGCTGCTTCTGGTGCTGCCGCCGCATGCGCTTGTAGCCCGACATCTGCTCCCGCAGCTCGCTCTCCTGCTCATGTTCGTGGATTTGCTTGGTCACCTGTTGAGAAAGAGAAGTAAGGAGATATGAGCGCTGCAATAAATCATTTTTGATCACACCGAAAACCAAATAGTTTAACAAATACTCAACAGATTAAAGGATATTAAAATATAGGGTGTGTACAAACACCAATGCTTGACATGTCACCTGTCCTTTGTTAATATGCAGTATCCATTTATCTGGGTTAGCTATTTTAAGAAGAATTGAAAACAGAATTCATTCAATACTTTAAACCAGGGGTTTTCAAACTCATTTTCATTTAGGGCCACACTGGAAAAGAGAATCACATCAAGGAGCAGACATGTAGAGGTAAATTGACATGCATACATCAAAAAAAGTAAAATATCTTTGATTCTATTACTGAATGTCGCTTTTTTGGTCATTTTTGTTGCTTTTTCCGACTTTTTTGTGGCTTTCTCAGACGTTTTAAACACTCTTTTTTATTGTCGGTTTTTGCATCGTTTTGTTGCTTTTTTTGTCGCTCTTTTCGACTTTTGTCGCACTTCGTTCGACACAAACCCCTAGAAAGTCAGCAAAGAGTTCCTTAGCCATCATAGAGATTAGCAAATCATGCAAAACAATGATTGATGATTTCATCGCCTGAATATTAAAATACTCTGGTTCTGTGGGAGTTTCTCAGTCTCAAAGTCGGTAAATCTGCCAGAAAGTCGCGTCATTTGGAGTTTTTCCCTCTTTTTGGTTTGGTGCACAACTAGCCAGGGACTGAATGTATTGTGAACCTAAAATTGATACGTGGGCCAGATCAAAATTTGCGAGGGGCCGCATTTGGCCCACGGGCCTTGAGTTTGACACATGTGCTTTAAACCATCACAGTTCAACTGCTAATCAAACACTTGTCAGTTTTACAGAGGCAAGGAAGAAGTTTCATCCAATGATGGGTATTTACGACCCTAAATAAAGAAATACTGTGAAATCCCTTTGAAGTTACCACAAGAGTCTAACAAAAGCTCTTTCATCTGACCATCGCCCATACACAGTCACTGCATAGATCGGGCAACCACAAAGAATTCAAAAATTCAAATCCAATCCAGAATGTGTTTAAGTCAGAAAGAGCAAGACAAAAGTTAACATCTACATAAATTACATTTTATCTAAGACCAGGACCATACTGGTATGGCTTAACAGCAATTTCACCCATCGTTTTTTTTGCAAAACCTGACAATGCCGGACACACCAACCTGAGGACAGAAAGGGTTCTCCACATCTAGGTAGTACTCGCTCCGCATCTTCTCATAACTTCCACCTGAACTCCTCAGGCCAAACATGATGGCAACTTTAGCCAAGTGCACCAGCATCCAGGAACCTTGTGCAGCATCCTATGCCCGACAGAACCCTGCCTGAGCTCCGATGCCACCCTGAGACCCACCCTTACTGGACGACGACCCCCCCCCCCTTCTCCTTGGTTCGTGCCCTGGGCACACAGTGGCCAAGGCAGGCGTGTGAACTGTGAATGAGGCAGGCCGACGACGCGGGCCAGCAAGAGCACAGAGCAGCTCTTTAGTTGGGCTAACGCTAAGCGGCGGACAGCAGGTGGGTCACATGAATACCTCATTGAGAAAGAGTGAGAGAAGTTGGAGAGGGGGAGGTAGGGTTAGAGACGAGCAGGCCTAGAGTTGAGGGAGAGGGGTTGCGGGAGGGGGGTGATTGCTAAGGAAAAACAGCAGATGGAAAGTGACTGGGAGAGAGTTGGAAGAAGAAATAATGAGAGGTAAAATAAGAGAGCATCTAGAGGAGAAAATGGGGTGGGAGGGTTGGCGTGGAAATAGGTGGAGGTTGAACTCCGCCCCCTCCCTACTAAATCTGTGTTGAATCAATACCCCACTTTAACAGCAGCTCCCAATCCTAGTCACTTGCTTCGCTGCCGCCCTGCGTGCTGCCACAAAGGGCCAAGTCACGTCATGTGACAGCCTCTTTCACTCAGGTTCAGGGAGGGAAAAGAGCTCATATTCAGGGAGAGGAGGAGGGTGCATGCAGGCTAAAGGTGAATGTTCCAGTTAGATCAGTGGGAATTACGCAGCTGAATTTAGTTATTTTGCAGTTGAAGGTGGTGTTAATGTTGTAATGAAAGGACATGATTTGTTGTGTTGAAGAAATGCTTTTTAAATGATACATGTGAGCAACTCTTTTATGTATACAACTAATATGTTATTGGAGAGTAGATTAAGAAGACTAACAGCACTGTCATTTTCTTCCTTATTAAATTCAGAAAAGTAGAATGTTTAAAGCCTGAAATGGCTCTTTGTCAGGTACGAGATAAAACAAGAAGAGTCTTTGAATGTTGCTACAGATGTATAGACACATATGGTGAAGTCATTTGGCTAAAGAGGGAAAGCAAAAAGCCTCGACAGACCCTTCTTTTGTGTCCTGTTTTCCTGTCAACGCACAAATGTGGGGTGCTCTGTATTCTCTCATAGTCTCATATATAGTCTCTCTTCTATATATTCTCTTATAGTCAGTTTGGGCCTCAAAAGGGATGCAAATACAAAAGGGGTGCATCTGGTGTAAACACAACCTCTGACATTTATGTACATTTATTCTATTTCTTTTCTGCTTTAACTGTCGCCTGATGTGGATGTTGTACGTTTTGACGCGTCTTAAACTTGACTGTAATCTGCTGCTTTGTTGTTGACGTGCTGAGGTTTACAGCTGTCAGGTTACAATCTGCAACCGAGAGCTGAAGACGAGACAAGCAGCACATGAAATATCTTACAACGATGTTACTTCATCTGACCTATAATAACCCCTGCCCTCCCTCTCACTCACATAACGCTAGTTATTTTTCACATTCATTCACCTTCTCGCTTTACATCCATCTCTTTCTGCCGTTTCTCTCCCTCCTCATCCTTTTTTCCCCCGTCTTTCATCTCCCTCGATGATGTTTTCATCCATCTCTCCTTCTCTTTATTTTCCTCTTTTCTTGCCCTCTCCACACCCTCTTTTATCTTCTTCTTCTTCTTCTTCTCTCCATGTTTTCCCACCTCTACATAAGATTGGACTCTACGCTTCAGGTCACCTCTGTCTCTCTCGCCATTGTACTTCTTTAACAGTCCAGATTTCAATCTGCCAGTCTCACCTCTGTTTATCTGTCCTTCTCATCCCCCTGCTATCTGACGTCTGTGTCCTCCTCGTCCTCCATGCTCTTTCATTTCATTCACTCTTTAATCTCTTGATATCTCCCTCCATCACTATGAATTCCTTCTGTGTCTTTTGGAAGTATGAGCAAATTGCTTTAACATAAATATCTCACCTAGAAATTTGCATGCTTGTGTTTGAGGATGCAACTTACTGGCTATATGTTTGTTTAATTTTTCATGTTCTCGTTCTTTTCCTATTCTCCGTCTTCCTTTCTCTCCTTTTTCTGGCGATTCTTCACCCTGCCCCATCTGGACCTCCCATTCTTCTCTCTCCTTCTTTCTTTGTCTACCTGCTTATTCAAGTCTCAGAGAGCCGAGGCCAATCTGAGGACATCTGTGCTCGGCAGAAAAAGATGATGTCATCTCTCTTTCAGCGCCGGTGGGCAGGACCGGCGCTATCACACAACACAGATACTGTGGTTTACACGATGCCACCTCTATGCAAGACAGGCAGCCTTAGTTACACAGAGCTGCCGACACATTGTGTAACACCTCAGCTGCTTATATATATATACACACACACACACACACACACAGGTATTTTTTTTACTTTAAACAACAGCAACTTAAAAATTGTTTTAAAACAAGAATCTATGAGTAAGGAATTTAGAGCTTTTGCTTTTTGGGGACCTACAGTACTTCACTGTGGCACGTTTGTATTTCCAACCTTCAAAGTTTAAAAGATGCACACTGGAATTGCAGCCGGACTAAATCTTACAACTCTTATGGATGATGACGACTATAAGATTAACAAAAAAAACTAAGAAATGGGAAATTGGTAAATACATAAAAACCCAGGCAGCACTGGACTATCAATGGTTGACGCTCTTATCAAGGACAGTATCAGGACAAAGACGCGCACACACACACACACACGCATCTTCTTTGCTCATGTTCTCTCATCATGTCTGGTTTAAGACCTGACAGCAGAAGGGACACACAATTAAAACCACTGGGTCATGGATGGGTAAACACACACACACACACACACACACACACACACACACACACACACACACACACACACCAACCACAACTACTTAATAGTTACTAGAGCTGGTTTCCATGACAACAGACAGGGAGGGTGGGAGGGGGAGAGAGAGAGAGCGAGCGAGCGAGAGAGAGAAAGAGAGAGAGAGAGAGAGAGAGAGAGAGAGAGAAAGGGAGAGAGAGAGAGAGAGAGAGAGAGAGAGAGAGAGAGAGAGAGAGAGAGCGAGAGAGAGAGAGAGAGAGAGAGCGAGCGAGAAGTCCACCCCCTTCAACTCAGAATATAAAGTCAGATCAGAGAATGATATATTATCAAGTGTAGGAGAGGAAGAAATAAAGGAGAGGGCGGAGGGAGGGGACTGGTAAAAGCGTAGTACAAGAGGAGAAAACAAAAGGAGTGAGGTGAATGAGAGGAAAGACAGCAGAGAAATAGAGATCTGTTGCAGAGACAGGGCCAAAACTGGAGAGCAGAGACAAATAACCAGGAAAGGAGGTAAAAACTAAAAGATGGATGGACAGGAAGAAAAACAACTGAATAAATATCAATAGGTGGGTCCACAAAGGAGAGACAGGTCTGATTTTACAGGTGTCTTAAAACATCAGTTTGTTCCAACATGGATCCACATCACATTTACTCAGCGTGGAGACATTACATCACACCCAGGCTAAACTCAACATTCAACCGCCACATTCACAGACAGAAACAAAAGAATGCTTTGGCATTTAAAGCAACCCAACTTTCAAGGTGACTGTTGCACAAATGAATGATCCTGAAACCCTTAAGGCACATAAAAAGCATGTTTCAGGAACTCAAAAGAGAAGAAAAGAGGAAAGAGCTTTGTTAAACTTACCAATGAGGCTGATTTTATGGTGGCAAAGCGGCCCTGGTTCTTATAGTTTTGGGCCTGGCTGCTCTTGTCGGAGGAGGATGGCCTCAGCCCTTGCCGGTGGTCCCTGTGGGTCCCATCATCCCAGTTGTACTGATGGTCCTGTGTGAAACACACAAATACACTGAGAAATGAAAACTGAGCACAATTCATCCATCAAGTCACAGGGTTGTCTTCTTTTAAAATATAAGAGCAAATGGCACTAAAGTGAACAGTGTCTAAAAATGAAGGTGCTACAGGATACTTCACAGATTTCAACTCACTTAAAACCATGCCAGTGTTATTACTCTTCACCGTCATTATGTGCCTTTTTAAAGAACAAAATTCCCCATTAATTTTTATTGTACATCTAAACTTCAAGCATATGCTAAAACTGTGTCAACTGTAACCTTGCAAAACATGATGAGATGTCAACACTCAATCCCCCATTCTATTCTCAGGAACCAGTGGACCAAAGAGTTGGTTAATGTGAGGATGGAACTTCATCAGCATCTGAATATGTGTCATTTGTTCTACACTCAGCCCCTGAACTTGAAACAACACATTGGCTGTCTGTTCATAAAGTGACATCCTTATTCATGCACTGTCAAAATACAAAGTGCAGATGAAGAAAGAGAATGAAAGAGCAGTGACAGCCCTCTCTTCACACGTTTAAGTTATATGAGAATGTCAGGCATTGTGTTGACCTATGTATACTGTGTACTGTGTGTGTGTGTGTGTGTGTGTGTGTGTGTGTGTGTGTGTGTGTGTGTGTGTCTGTGTGTGTGTGTGTGTGTGTGTAATGGTGGGGAGTATGTGTTGCTTGTCGACATGTGTACACAGCCTTTGTTCTTGGGGTGTGAACGGTGTTTGTGATGAACTTGAAGTGATCTACCAAACTGCTTGCAGGAAGTGATTGTGCTAGTAACATTGCATGTGTTGATTATGCCTGCTGTGTTTTTATGTACTCACCATTGACTAGGATTCTTAGAAACAAGTACATGGCAAATTTAGAAAAAGTGTTTACTACTGCAAGAAGCACTACTTGACCAAATACATTATTGGGAAGGTAAAATGTTGTCCTCGTCTGTAATCAGGCTTTAGGTCCATCAAGGAGAATTTACTTTTGCTGTAGTGTATTTGTTTGTTTCTATATCAGAAGGACATCTCAAAAACCTTACTGAAAATCAATAGAATTTGGTGGACAAATACTGTAGGCCTTGTGTGAATGAACAACTGATTAGACTTTTGTGGTGATCCGGATTTAAGTTTTTTTTTTTTTTTAAGCCATTAGATACTTTTCTTCTTTTTTTTAGCACCTGTACACATATTGTGGAGTGAACACCATATCAGAAGCAAAGGGCATAGCAGTTTTAACTGTGAGCTAAACTTGTGTCCAATCCAAAAATAAACTATCTTGGTGTCCTGGCAAGTCCCCTTTAGGTTTTGACCATTTAGTGGGTTCATACAATTACATAAAAGTGCATCATTTACCATCACCATGAAAACTGCTGGCATTTAACCAACAGTAATTGGCTCTAAGAAGCACACAATAACTATCAAACCGAGGCCATTGCAACTAGTATAAAACATGTCCATAAACAACTAGACCTTGTAATAAATGGATATATTTTAAAAACAAGGTAGTGTTTGCATAGGACTTACGACTCCCATATTTTTTTCTGTTGCATTACCCCATCAGGACCTTACCTCTCTTAGTCCACATCATCCAGATTTTGTTTTTTAATTAGCAAAACAATGCTAGCTTTTCTGCTGGTTTCCTATAATATTTTTTGCAGTTTTTGTCTGTGCTGACCGCAGAGCAGTTTGCACAGCCTCTCCAGCAAGAACTAAATGCTCAATTTCAAATGCAGTTCAAAGCCAATAGGTGTGGCATGAGAGGTGACTCTGTCCTATTACAAGTTTAAAATACATTCAGAAGAACATTATGTGGCGTCGATGAAGGGGTACTTTCATCAGACAAAATATTTTTGGTAGCACTGGCAACTGCTCACACTGCTTCCTAGTTTCCAGCTCTGGTTTGGTATGGTGTGACTTTTAATCTGTCATCCAGGCCTAAATACTCACCACCACCTCCCTCCCACCATCCAACCCTTCACCCCTGACCTTTACCTTCTTGGTGTGTGGGGAGGATTCCAGGGTGCTGCTGTAGTCCTGGGGATGCATCATGGTCATGTCGGAGCAGCTGTCGTCCAGCACCTCCTGCATGCTGTTCACGCTGCTGCTCTGGCTGCCCGTGCTGACCGATGTGCTGGGGATGGAGTGGTTGCTTCCCAGGCTGTTCATCTTGCAACTGGCTGCCTCGCTGTCCTGCAACATCCACACACGCATATTCATAAACACATGCTTTCACAAATGAACACTCAAGAGTTTTGAAATTATACACAGATGCAAATATTAACACATTGACTACCATGTCCTTCACCCCCAATACACTACTGTACACAGGCCTCTTCAAATCATATAATTAAATGCAGTCACCTCAATACAAGGAAAATAACTAATGACCTCTAGATTGCATTAGAGTCAAAGTCATGCTAAATTGCCTATTAACCTAAAATTGCTCACACATGTATGTGTGTGTTTCAATCATTCACCTGTGTCAATTTGTATGTTAATGCACATCTGTGTGCCTGAGCTGTCTAAAGATTAGAAGGCCACTTGAGTGTGTGTACATTCTAGATAAAGGAAATCAAGCTGCGCAGCTTTTAGGTGCAGCAGACAATTCAGTTAAGTCCGCAGTAACAGACTAAATTAGGGTGTTATAATCAGTCTTTCCACTTGCAGTGCATCTTCCCCTGAAACCAGAAACCAAGGTTTAGGACTGCAGGTTTTCTCACTAAAGCCTTCAGCAGCGTCTTGTTGCAGTGGGGTCTGGTGGCTGCTGACCATGTGGTGTAGGATGACACTACTGTGGCTGCTGGCTGCCCAGGCCTGCTCCTGCTGCCTCAGGCCAAGTCAACTAAGGGACATGTCATCTTGATGTTTGGCTACTGTGGCTGCAGGTAGAAGTACAGTATCTGGCACCTCCCTCTTGGGGTTACATCACTTCAGATAAACTATCCTGTTCTCACCTGTTGTGCTGTGAATCTGAGCTCCAAGAATCCTGCATGTTGATCTAATAAAGTGGAAAAACTCCCTCACTGCAGTGCAACACAAGTGCTAAATTACTATAAGAAATGGATACACTGCAGTAGAGCTGAAACAGATCTAAACACCAAACATTTTAAATAATCGATTTATTCTTTTGGTAATTTATCAAGCAAAAGTGTCGTTTGTGTAGTTCTAGATCTCAAAACGTAAAGATTTGTTGATTTTATGTGTTTAACATCATTACAAACTGAATATGTTAGTGGTTGGGACTGTTGAGCGGGGAAAGAAATTTGAAGACGTCATCTTGCGCTCTACGAAATTCTGATTTCATTTGTCAATATGTTTGGATATTTTATAGACCAAACAACTAGTCGATGAATGTAAAAAGAGAACTGTCAAATTAATCGATAATAAAACTAAATCATTAGTTGCAGCTTTACACTGCTAAATGTAGCCTTTCATGTCTATTTGATCTACTATTGCCTCTGTTGGCTTTATTATTGTTTCTGCCCTGTGTATATAGGCCTACACTGTTTGTTTTATGCAAATGTTTCTTTCTGTGATAGTAAAGCTGAATTGAATATGGTTTTACACAAACTCCATGAACAAATAAAAACAGTGACAGAAAACAGAATTTAAATGGAGCTCAACTGATTTCATGTTTTTGACACTAGTTCTTCACTCGTCTCCTTTCGATTTTGACTCCTGACAAACTCTGAAATGCCCATTGTTTCTTTCCACTGATCTTTTACATTAACCCTTCCCCCCCCTCCTCCCACCTCCTCCTCCTCCTGGCTCTCTCCCATTGGTCCGTTGTGTTTCTCCTGGTAGAGGATCTTCTTCATCTTGCGGTACTGCAGGTTGTCCAGCTCACGCACTGCATCCTTGGTCCTCTGGATGAGGTCGATGAGAATGCGCGGCGAACGTTCCCGACGCACAAAATCATGCTGGACAGGGAAGAAGAGGGAGAAAGTTAGTAAGTTAGTTGGTTGGGTCAGAAGTTATTTAAAGATGGATAGAAGGATGAAAACAATCAGTTTAGAAATTTAGAAAATAGTCCTTTTTCATGCAATATTCTAATTTAATTAGTCATGTTTCAAATTCAGCTCTTTATACCTTACAATTTATGGATGCTAATCGTTTTTTCTCTCTCCAATTTAGCGGAATAGCAATTTGGAAATATACTCTTTTATTTGTCTGTGTGTTATAGTACAATTGTATTTCTGTTTCCAAAGTTTTCACCTGAAGACATTTGTAACATACTGGCAGGTCTTTGTACATTTCAAAAATCAACTAAACCTATTAATTAAAATATTCCCCGACAACAATAAATATTTCTTTGGGAAATAACATCAAAAACACTGGAAAGATGTAGGAACTTTAAATGCTATAAGAGGAGTTACTTCTCAGTAAATATGAAAACTATGGTTTGAGAGCATATAATAGCTGCAGGACCTTAAGTTTTTACAAGGTCTGTTCTTAAAGATCTTATAAATTGTGTTTAAAGGAAATCTAATTTTACACTTGACACAATGAGCACCACAACAGTGACTATCACTAGAGGGCGCCTGCAGGTTGCTCTGCCCATCCTGGGAGTCCAAGCACTCTTCTCCTCTAGTGCACTGAACACATGGGATCTGTGTAAGACTGTCCATAAAATCGATTTTCATAAATACTCTTAATTATTTTCACTCCAATAAATAATGTCTTAACTGTATTTGCCTTGGCACCAAATAAATGACAGCTTCAAATAAAGTACTGTTGAGTAATATGCTGATAATTAATTGAGAGATTTCAGTCTTTTAATCTTTTTGGGAACGCCTACAAACCACTCTGGAAAGAAAAATGTATTTAAGGGAAGAGTTGGAATTGAATAAAATAATCTGTGGGACAAAAAGTATACTGGACCCCATTGTATCTACACTGGGTATTAGCAACCTAACATTTCTCACCAAAAGAAAGTCAAATTCCTACAGCATGAACGTTAAATCCATGTAACATTCAAATTACACAAAAAGGTCAGATTTTCTTTATGAAAACATTATTATTTAATGATATTTCCTAACACAGTTTTACGCTAAACTGATTGGTCAAACTCATTTAGATCACATTTCCAAGCTGTCACGAGCTCCACTGTAAGGAACATACATTTCTGTAATTTGATGGAGGTGTAATTTGGTGGATGTCAGGGCATTATGCATTTATGTAATTATTTATTTTGTGTTACATAACCAGCAGGTCAGAGTGGATGTGTGGGGCTGGTGGGTAAGAATGAGGTAGTGAAGATGCATGCGTTTTTAATTAATTGTACCGACATCAAGATGAAAATAAAAATACAACAAAAACATCTTCTCTACCCTACGCTTCCACCCACTCTACCACACACACATTTTCACACGTCCCCTTAGTCACTCTCATTCATAAAATATTGTGTGCTTAAATGGCTGAAATGTATGCAATCTCAGAGGACAGGCCTAATATATATATATATATATATATATATATATATATATATATATATATATATATATATATATATATATATATATATATATATATATTTATATATATATATATATATATATATATATCCAGCTCTCGGTCTCTGCACACCTTCCACTCCATGTGACAGATGCTGGTGTAATGGGTTAGTCAGGACACAGGGGAATGACATCACGCTCTGAAAATAGAGATGGGACTGATTTGTCCCGTTTTCTGACGGAACTACGCCAGAGTGTGGGTGGTTGGCCACCCCCGTCCCATCGACCAGCCAGAAGTTATCTCCGGGATTCTTCCTCATTATAAGGTTAGTGTTAAGAAGAAGCAACAGCGTCTTCAGTGCCTTTCCTAAATGTATACTGTGGCATCACCAGCTTCTTCTACCCAATGTACCCATCCATCCTTAAAGATTTACTCTGTTAGTTATTGTGATGTTAAAAGCAGTTATTATTATTAACTTTTTTCTCTTAGTCCATCTCGTTTACTTCTACTGCAATTATAGTAGTAGTAGTGACAGGGAACAAGCCTGACATGCTTGATGTATTAAAGGAATATATATAACGCTATCTGTACAGTAAATATATATTTACTGTACAGATAGCGTCAATCTTCTCATCTGACACTCAGTGAATCAACAGAAAATGTATCGCCAACAATTTTGATAATGGATTTATCATTTAAATCATGTATTAAGGAAACTGCCATTCACTGATTCCAGCTTTACAAATGTGAGATTTGCTGCTTTATATTGTAATTTGAATTATCTTTGCTATCTTTGTTGGTCGGACAACATTTTTTTATTTTGCACACATCCTCTTGGCTACAATAAGCTGTTTGGGGAAACTTTCTGTGCACACACAGTGAACCCAAACTGTGCACAAACAGAAAGAGTGATTTTGTGTGCGTCTGTGAAGAGAAAGTGGGTATTAATCATAAGCTAACATCACACCCCCCAAGGCTTCACTATAAAGCAGCCCCTTCGACACTGATCCCAAGTCTGTTTGGTGCTTATCCCTCTTTAATGTTTTTTTGGCCAGGATTTGGGTCAGGGGTGTTGGGAGGAGTGAATTCCAGTCTAAACGTCAATCCCATCCAGACGACAGTCCAGAGCCCCTTATTTAACCGCTACCTAACCTCACACACTCACTCAGGTGGGGCAGGTGTAAAAAAATTCTGCTCGAGCTCCCACTGTTGAGCGTGATCACCAAGAACATTAAATTCTTAGTGGGCCAATAGGATTACCTGTTGGTAACACAAACAAAAAAATCAATCCCTGTACACAATGAACATACACGGATTAAGACTTTGTAAATTCATTGTGTTTTAGTGGTGTTATTGGGCAGGATGGCTAAACAAATGTCATTATAAAGGCTGACTTGCAGCTGCATTTCAATTTTTAAATCTGTATTTTATGGGATCATTTTGCCTTTTTCTTTGAAAGGAAGAGATGGAGGGAGGGTGAAATGTAAGAACATCATCTAAATTTGGAGTATTAGAGTTCATTTTCAACCTTGACAAAAAGTTTTTATGACAAGGTTCACTTTTAAGTACTTTTTCCCCCCAAAACTTCAGAAAGGTCCAACTAAGTCGACCTTGTAATAAGATTTTCTTTTGTAAAAAGGATCTAAAAGTTATATAAAAACAAAAGAATGAGGCACCATGGTGGCCTAGGGTTTAAGGCACCAAACATGAACCACAACAGTGACTTGTGTTGCATGTCCTTCCCAATCTCTCTCCCCCCTCAATTCCTGTCATCTCTTTACTGTCTAACTATCAATAAAGGAATAAAATACCAAAAACTGATGTGAAAGCAGCATATACACGCAGCTCTGAGGAGCCCTTAAGGGCCATGGCTATGAGGCACGGCACAGGAAGCAGAGTTACAACAAAGAAAGAAAAAAAGCAATTCTCAGCGGGGTACTTGATTCCTGTGCTTGAAGAAGACACTGTGTATATACTTGAGTATTAGGGAAACGTGGGTGGTTGGGAGTGACTCATCCGTATGGCTCAGGGACTGACTTAGACAGGAAGTGAGGTCACAGCTGGAGGGATTACAGAGGAAGCCCACTCACTCGTAGCAGCTCCCCTGACGAGGGTCTGTCCTGAGGAATTTTCAGTAGGCAGTAGTCGACAAAGCTCCGGAAGGGCTCAGACCTGGGTAAACAGTGAGATGCAGGTCAATGATTCCCATCTCTGTCAATCATATTTAAATCTGAATAATTTAAGCAGGAATAGCAGAGACAATCTAATGATAGGCTGCCTTCAGCTACACCTGAATGTTTAATGTGATGAGTAATCTCTTCCTTCGTGTGCTGTGTTTATCATGTCAACGAATTAAACAGAACAATCCTACGTAATCTCTATGTGCAGCTCCACAGATGAACCATATATGGATTATGTAAATATGTGGAGCAATAAAAAAATATAGGCCACTGGAGCTGTGGAACACCATGCCACTGACTTTGATCTAAAAATACGCTCATGATAACAAAGTATATGTAACACTGTATTTTTGGGTTGTTGCTATGACTATATCACTAAGATAAAGTAGCCTGTGATGCTAGTTAAGATTGTGATAGACAATACGCACATTCAGGGTCATTGTAGGGTCAGTAAGTGCACATATCCTCCTCAAACTCTACATCTAACATCCTCTGTGGTTAGCCAAGGTCCATGAGTGCACTTGTATGTCATGCCAATGTGTGCACAGTGTGGCCTTGTGTACTGAAGTTACACCATGTAGCTGATGTCTCTACTAGTCTCATCTGGCGGGATGTTGCTAACGCCTCGGGGTGCTGGAGCTCCTCCAAAAATACCACAACCCTGTGCTGCCCCACACAATCACTTGCCTCAGCACGACGCTAGAAACCAATGCTAATTTTACAACTGACGTTCTCCGTGCATAGGCAGCAAATTACAACTCAAAAGACTCGTGCCTCATGTTTCTCATGACAGAGCCCATGATATATGCTTTCGTTTAAGGTTAATTGAGAGCTTGGGTGGAAGATTCTGGAAGGCCACTGATGCCTTCAGGCTGCTCTGAGGCAGGTAGAGAACAACATTTAGCCTCTCGCCGTGGCTGTGCAGAAGATTCTGATTCTTGCAACATATGACAAGGAGCAAACACAGACACGACTCTGCATGCTTAGGACCAAACACGCATAGCTTTCATACCATGGAAGTGATAGCATATAAGAAGAACGCAATGGTAAAATTACAGGGAGAACATCAAACAAAGGGTTAATATTTGATGAGTGCTGTTTCCCCCATGAGAATCGCACCTCACATGCAAAGTGTGAGTGGTGGCTACAGCAACTGAAGAGGAATGGTAGAATATTTGATGCTTTTTTCCGATTTCCTGCTAGTAATCTTTTACCAATTTTTTTTCCATTTTAAATCACTAACTTCTCTATACATTTATACTACTACATATTTAACCTATTTTCTGCTGTGTGTTCTGCTGTGTGAAACAAGTTAACTTTATTTCAAACTAAATCCTTCCATTCCTTCCACTTTTATCTCCAGGTTTGCACAAGCTCATGCTGAGTACATGTGCATGTAAAATAATTATGAGGATGGAATATTTACTGCTTAGCTGAGAATATATAACATGAAATAGCTAGGGTATACTATGTTGGCTAGCGTAGAGAATACAGTAAGTGTTAACAATTATGTTCTAGTTTGCCTAAATAACTTGTTTATAAAATAATGAATATTCCTTAAATGGAGTCCTCCAAGCAACAATGAACACCCATTGTGAAAGTTTTTGGCAAAACAATTTAAACATAGAACAAATCCATTTTATTTCTTAACATAAAGAGCATATAGAAAGACACGAAGACGATCTGTATCAAAAGAAATCCACAATTTCACATACAGTTTCTTGATTTATGAGGTGAACTAAACATAAAAATCTCACCTTTCACGATGACATCCAATAACACAACTAGTCCTAACTTAAAAAAGTGCACTTCAACACTGTGGGTGATATGCTGTTGCAAAGACACAGCAAAGAGCTGTTTAAATCCTACCGGCCTAAATTAAATTGCTTAAAGTGTTTTGATGTCTGGAAGGACAGTCTCTAGAGAATCTATTAGAGTCTACAATCATAAGCTGTGAGGCTGAGAGCAGCATAAAGTATTGGCCGTTTGCCCATAATACGTTTACAACACTCTGTGTCTGTGTACAAAAAAAACATCCTGTTTAGTATGACAAACACAAGAAAATGTGAGTTTTTAACTAGTAGAATAATCACACTGTTAACATGTACCTTACAGCCCAGCAGGAACGATGTGACTATTTACAAAGTATTAGTTTGGTAAAGGTTTCCCAGGTAATTATATAAGAGACTTAGAGTGTGACCTTGCACAAGGCCTGTTGCAGGGATCATAGGTCGTGCAGATTAACACAGGGATGTCTCACCCTGACTGAGCTCAGATCGGATTGGGCTTTAATATTCACAGTCGAGTAGAAGTGTTGTATCAGCAGTTTCACTGGATTTTCTTGGTTTGTGGACAGTTGTTTTTGTTCAATTAAATTACCATGTTTTTACATTTTGTAGTGTTTAAGTTTGACTGGTCACATATTGACAGCATTCTGCAAACACTATGCTTGTTTAGTTGAAAGGATTAAAAAAGAAAGAAAACAAAACAAACTGAATCGTAATATTTGGGAGGTGTGTTTTTGACTCACCACTCATTGGACTGTAGCGTGGGAGAGTCGTTCTGTGCGATGTGATATAAGGCACTCATGGCATTCATGTTGAACAAGGGTGGTTTGCGCTCGGCTAAAATAAGAAAAGATGGCAGAGTCAGAGAAAGATGGAGAAGAGTGACGCTTAAGTTTTCACAATCACCAATCATTTTCTCCTTGAATGAGGCATAAGAGTCTCATAAGAGTCTTTATGAGCCTATAAATGTATTATTTGACCATTAGGATGGATGTATGCTCACCCAGTTCAATACAGGTGATCCCCAGGGACCAGATGTCCACTTTCCCCTCGTACTGACCCTCATCCATGGCTAGGATCACTTCTGGGGCCATCCTGAGGACAGAGAGATGCACATGCAAATGCACACATATGCGTAGTTTATTAAGTATGGGGGAAAAATCCATGAAAATGTTATAATCTGCTAAGCCTCTCAGAGCCTTTAAAGACTCTGGTATGCCGTGATAGCAGCTCAGTTTTAGGAAAATGTGTGTGCGTTTCTGGAAACGTGGTGTGTGACAACTTGTGTGTGTGTTTCTGTGTGCGTGTGTTTGAATTTAACATGACGAGTGGGACGAAGTTATGTGCTGCTGGCTTTTGAGATCATGAGAGTCCATCACTGGTCCGGCTGTTTATGCAATGTCTTTTATTCACCAGCAAAGCTGCATGAACTTGGTAAATCAGTACTATGGTGGGTAAGACAAAGCTGGTGATTTCTATATGAGTGGCAAACAACAGAGGACACTGCATGGATAAGTTTATGTCTCAGGTCCTTTTCAGACTGGTGTGCAAGAGGGAGCATTGGCACTGCTGGAGAACAGTGGTGGGTTGAAAACTAATGATATGAATGAGAAAAAGTGTCAGTTCTCTCACAGGCTACATCATCACAGTTAACACCGTAATTCATTTTCTCATAAATTCCATCATTTATTAGTATTACTAGGTTTACATTTTATGTAAAAGTGACCCATGTGATTATTCAGATATGACCAAAAAAAAGATCCTATAATTTATGAGGTTGTCAAAAATCACTTACAGCATGCTGGCAACAACATGATGAATTAACACTGCAAAAACAAACAAAAAAAGCCACAAAAAGCAGCTAACTTGTGCAAAATAGTAATTTCTATGCAAAATAAAAGCAGACCCCCTAAAGAATAACACCAACAAAACTATTTCAGTACACGGTCTTCTCAGCACATGTAGTCCCGTGTGATCTTCTGTGTTGTGCCCCACCATGTCTATCTTGTCTTGTGTATACTGACCAGTAAGGTGTTCCCACAAAGGAGTTGGCAGGTGAGGCAATGGAGGCAGAGCCAAAGTCGGCCAGTTTGACCTGACCCAGCTCAGTCAGCAGGATGTTACCAGCTTTCACATCTCTGGATGGGGAGAGGGGGATATAGAAAGTGAGCATATATATATAGGCATAGCAGCGAAACCACATCAGTTCCAAGGATCTATTATGCATTATGCTTTTCCCTCCTTGAAAAAATGGTCACTGATGTGATGTATTTATGGATTTGATATGTTCATTTTAATGGGTTTTTATGCGTTTTTAAATTTCTGCAATGAGACTTGCGATGAAAAAGAACAGTGAATATGATTCATACAGTGCCATTGTTGGATGCTTATCATATGTGTCTACCATCAAATATAATAATGTTGACACCAGTGAGACAGGAGGGTTGTTACTTCCGGTCTCACTGGTGTCAACAACAGCAAAGTTCAAGGAGGAGGAAAGGTTAGTACAGAGATGAGGTTTTACAGCTTTATTAGTAAACGCAATAAAGGGAGAACATGAGTAGCTCTCATCTCATCTTAAAGTCTTATCATGTCTTTTCTAAAGTCACTGTATGTTCCTGTTGAGAAATGTTTAGAGCTAGGAAATGAACTGACTCACCTGTGAATCATATTATGGGAATGTAGGTAAGCCAGTCCTAGCAAGGCACCATGGGTAATGGCAGCAATTTCCATCTCTTGCAGTGGTTTCTTATGAACTTGGGGAGAAATTAGTACAGTGGAAATTAGTAGGAACCCTCTGAAGACTTCAATTATATAATAATGAACTATAACAGCTCTACACAAAGGCCTCCATAATAAATAAAGCTTCTGCATATAGTTATGAAGTGCAGACTTCAGGCTTGATCGAAGTCATGGCAACCAAAACATCACAGTTTCAGTAATACATTTTTTTTTTTATACCAATCTGTCCTGCTGATATGGCAGTAAGAAAGGACTCCCATTTGGCATCTACCATATGGATGTAAACAGTTGTGATATAGGCTCCTTAGCTGGCTCCCTGTGGACTGTTAGTAACAGAGAGACTACGTGCCAAGGCAACAGGTCACAGCAGAACTATGACTGAGAAATTTCAAAGTCCCAAAAACAGGCCAGGGCCCACTGTCATGATTGTGTATCTATGCCAGTGACGAGTACACACATAGGTGCTTAAAATAACACATTATGTCCAGGTCAGGAATGCTTAGAGGGTGGACAGTTCAACATGAACATGGTTCAAGCTTTGAAAACTGTAAAATGTTTTTTGGTCTTTAGAAAAAGTAGTTAAGCTAGAAACTAAATCTAAGTAACACAGATATGGTCTTCCATCTGTCTAAATCGTATTAATCAAAGTGCTCAATGTAACATCACAAGTCAGACCACATAACGTTGCTAAATTCAGTTACGAGCGAATAGATTCTACATTTACAGTGTATCGTCTTGCTCAAAAACCATGTATGGACTACTTTGTTCTGTTTTGTTATTTAGTAAGGTTCACAAAACCACAGAACATGAAGTTGTATGGGTTTTAAGAGATAAATGCAGCCATCTTATAACAGGCAGGTCCTCATGTCTAGTAAGTATATAGCAAAACCTCATGAACTACGGTCATACAGTAACCTGGAATGATGTGCATATTCAGCTGCTGAAATGAAAATTAGGTATAATAGGTACATGTAGAATACAGTCTAGTCAAGACAATCCTACTGCGGTAAGCTAAAGCTTACTAACTAAGACAGTATATCTCATTTGTTTAATCCATACAATAACCCAAATGTAAAAACAATCAGGTTTTTATGGGGGGTTTAGAGACTATTTCTTGGCCGGGTGCAGTGACTTCTTCAAAAAATGCTAACATAAACACCTTGATACTGACAATAAAAACAGTTTAGTTTAAATATGTGTGTGCACATTAGTAAATACACTTACCCTCTAGTAAATCTGATGCAGAGCCCAGGCAGTACTCCATCACCAGCTGAAACAGAATACAGTTACAGCTGAATAACTCATTTACCAGGTGTGCATCATAAAATATCACAAATTCAAAGCTTCGGGTCAAGTTTGTGAAAACTTGTGAAGTTGTTCTCTACTGCAAACTAATCACATTATGATATCTGCAATGAAGGTGGTACTGATTACAACATATGCAGAGAAACAGTAGTAGGCAGTCTGAAAAGAGAAAAAGAATCAGACAAAGAGGACGGGAAGAAAAAGATAAAACGAACAATGTTGCAAGACTGAAACAAAGAGGGGAACTGGGACAAAGGCAGATGTGGAGAGGGATCCACTCACCCAGGCAGTGTTTTCTTTCAAGTAGCAGCCTTTGTACTCAATTGTGTTTGGGTGTCGCAGCTGTCCCAAAAACTTGACCTCCTTAATGATGTCCTGCCACTTCTGCCAAAAACAAATTTAGACACACAGATGGTGACACACTACAGGTACAATCACAGAAACACTTAAGTGGGCATTGCTGTGACTTTGACTAAAATGGTGCAGCTGGCCTCACTGTAGTAACCACAGGTTATTATGGACTTTATACATCTGTTACAATTGTGTCATGCAAGAGCCCTCGCAAAAAAACACACCTCAAAAGGTTTATAAAAAGAATGAAGTTTCCTAAAACACAGAGATGTGGCCTCCAGTTCAGCTGAAGCGTAAGCTGTGATCACATAGGACGCCTTCTAAAATCTGCTTGTGCCTAAACGTTTTCAGAGGTTTGCTTGAGGGAGGCACATGTTTGTTTCAATCCTTGCATCTGGTGGTGAGTAATTCTTTTTTCATTATTTTCACATTTTTGTTCTTTTAGGGTAACTAACCATCACACATGAGACATCTCACAAGCTAGCGTCAAGCTTTGGGTGAATATCATTAGAGAACAACTTTTTGCATTTGAGCTCTTGCTCACAGTATTAACAGATTTGTGCCAAAGCAAGAGAAATAAACATTAATACACTGACTGTGGGCTGACCAAATGTCCACTTGATCTTGAGATATGGTTCAGAGACACAAGTACTAAATTGTCGTGATGCCTTTACAGTGGCTTCTTGGTTCTGAAGCCAAAGTTTGGCATGTCTATTTGCTCCGGTGTGTGAAAGTCTTTCTTACTTCGGTAGTCTGCTTGCCATTATAGGACATCTTTTTGATGGCCACCACCTCGTTGGAGTAGGAGTTACGTGCCTGGAGAAGAAAACAGAGGGATCAGACTCTTACTTGCAGACAACTCTCACAAACACACAAACAGTAATCCCCTCACAAGACATGATCACAGGACTTTTTTGGTCTCCTGGTTATAACACTCTATAAAAAGAATATGGTAACATTGATAGAACACATTGATAGAACACACTGGTTATAAAAGTTGTTAAATTGTTGTATGTGACATGACATTGGAACGTTACATATTCCTGATTAAGTAGGGTAAAATGTTAAATCTTTACATTAAGTTTCACACATTTTTACAAAAGCATCACATGCAATATTGTACTATATAAACAGAGTAATACAACGGGGGAAGGATTCTCTGAATTGAAAAGGAATGAGTTTTCAGTGGACAGTAACTCCGTTATGCGTTACTTTAACTACCCTGTTTAGCATATAAGCACTATATAAACATTTAGGCCTAATAATATTTCCATCGATTATCTCCACTTATGGGTTCCCACAGAAGGGGTATACGTTGTTGACAAATACATTAATAAACACTAACATCTGTTTACAACTACATTATAGTGTGTTATGAACCTTTTATAAAATGTTATATACTTATGCTAAATAGGGGGTTAAAGTCAAGTGTCTCCTTCATGCCATTTCTTAAGGGTGATTCAGATGTGAGCCGGATATAGTCAGTGCATGCGAAATGCCTGCACAAAGCAATACCTCTACAGCTGAGTGATACGGCAGTAACAGATTCTCTCATTTGAATTTAAACAAATTTCCGCATGATCAAAGCACTCAACAACGTGATTAGGGGAAGCCTGCAGGTAATTGATATGTGGGTGTTCTGCAGCTAGGGTTAGGTTTGTGTTGTCTGTGCACATCCACATGCCCATGCTAAACCCGTGGTGTTAACCTCAAAAGGCATTTGGCCTCAGGAACAGCTACGCTGCAGCTCAGCCAAAGCCCTTATATCGGCTTCATTCGACTTTCAAATGAATGGGAAATTCATGTTGAGATTCAAATGGAATTACCGTAACAGCAGGCAACAGAGTATTCCCATTTGATTTTTTTCTCAGATTCATTTGATCCCTATGATTGCCTGTCAGTTCATGCATAATAGCCATTCCCTCTGGTGTAATGTATAGATAGTTAGCTATAGAGAAGAGAAAAAGAAATTATGTGACACTGAAATATTAAAATACACTCAGGCTTATTGTCATTGCAGAAGAAGGGGGTGCATAAATAATTAAAGCTGCAAGCAGCGTTGGACGGGCCCTCGCTCTTCAGTGCGCGTCGGGGTTACTGGCGGACGCCGCTCCACGTGACCCTGCATTTGTGCAACGGTTGGACACAGCGCACACAGTGGAGTGTGCGCCGTTGGAAATGGTGTATTTTAAATGTTGTACCAAGTATAGGGGACGGTGCTAACCGTCGCCAATGAAAAGGGAACTCTCTCAGTGTTTCCTTTAGGATTTTTTTTTTAGCAGTGGAGGCAGGTCCGCAACCCCCATGAAACGGAACTGACACTTTGCTGCAACACAAACAAATATATTTATTCACCTCTATTCATACACACAATGAGGCATATTTTCTGTTGTGATTGAACTGTATTTTTTTGAGTTACTATATAGGCCAACTTTGATCTTGACATATAGGCTAAGCATTCTGTAGCAACAATAACAATAAACCCACTATTAATTACATTATCTTAATGCAGTGTAACTACTTCAGCATGTAAATAATGCACCTAAAATACAAACGTGGGCGAGAGCGTTCAGCAATCGCTATTGAATCAACAGCCACGTGCAATTTAGCTCGCAGGTGAAGAATACAAACAACGAAAATCACCAGTTAATTTAAACTTGCAAGACCAGGCTTAAATGAACTGACAACATAAGTTATACGACTTACAGTTCTCAAGGACGTACACACACACAATCCCAACTGGCTTATCCTCTCTTTTTCCTTTCTCCCTTTTTCTGCTGTGTGTCCGCGCTATTCTCCGACATGCACTCTAACAATGCAGCCCTATTTCTGATACCGTGGGGGGCAGAAATGTTGCCGTGGGGGGCCGCCACGGTCAAATCAACATAGAGGAAACACTGTCTCTACTGAGTTCAATGATACCTCACACAATACTATACCTTAAACGGTTCAAAAGCCATAAAAGGGGGCATGGTCTGACTACACGGGCGTGGTTAAAGTATAGGGGGCGGCTCAGTATCACATGTAGACTACACATTATAAGTTAAGTATGTAAATCGGATGATGTTTGTCATATAAGGCGGATTTCCTGTTGCCAGCAGGGGGCGCTATAACCAAAAGTCAATTTTTGCTTATAGATGTGCTCAGGCATGAACCCTTGTCAATCGTGAGAAATTTCTGGCAGATATGACAATGTACACTCAAGTTACAAAAACTTCTTCGTTCATCGGTAAATGCTCAAAATGGCCGCCACGCCCACACCGTTGGACGAAAGCTCAAGCTTTTAATAGCTTTTCTTATTGAAGTGATTAATTGGGGAGAATAATAATAATAATAAACGGAGCAGTTTCAATAGGGCTTCGCCGGCTGACGCTGTCAGTGCTCGGGCCCTAATTACAAAAGGCCAATTCATTCAGCATACACTATAGTGGTGTGTGGGTAATGGGCCTTTATACCCAGCAGGAGGAATCCCCCTGGTTCTTTTCTGTAATGGAGTTCCTCCCTATCTGAACATGCATAAACTATTGATGCACATACAGTTGCATACATTTTTTGACTATGCATGCATATACAATACAGTAATAACCTAAAGATTATGGACACATTTACAATAGGAAAAACTGTGCCACTGTACCTTTCCCTTCTGTTGTGCACTTAACCTGCAGCTATCTTTTACAGTACCAGTGTTGCAGACATTTACCTCTTAAATGTTAGACAACACAACTACATCTAAGTATTGTAAAAGCACATCTTATTGTTGTTATTGTTTTGTTATACCAGAATGATAACCAATGTCATCATAATGTGGTATTTGCTATATATATATATATATATATATATCTTCCTATATATACACTAGCAGTTATTAGTCATTTCAGTATTTAAACTTTGAAGAAAATGTATATATTTTAGAGTACTTTCACAAAAGCTGCTCTGGCTAACAGCTAAAGCTAGCAGTGTACCAGTTGTAATGCGGAAAGCATAAGTGTGTCAGTGAACATAGTGCTGGCATCAGGGCAGGATTTAGACACACACTGGAGCTAGACGGACATGGGCACCAGGGTTACTACTGATGTATTGGGGCTGTGTGTGTGTGTGTGTGTGTGTGTGTGTGTGTGTGTGTGTGTGTGTGTAATGACATGGGATAGAAGAGGATGGTAAAGCCCTGCTAGCCAAGAAAATCCTGCCCCACTATCGACAGCTTCTGTTTTTCTATAGCAAGAAAGAAGCTGTAGGAGGGAGGGAGGAGGCTTATCGCTCCCAGCCCTGCATCTGGAGGAGAGGAGAGGAGTAATGAAGAGAGAGCAGAGAGATGTGATATGCTGTCAACCCCCTATCCACGCAGCTTTAGAATCAAAGGCTTGACGAGTAATTAGTGATGATGAGATTAATAAGAAAGACTACAAAGAAAGTGCTGAGAGGCAATCTGTCTCCACTTAATTGCATTCAGACAGTCATAATGTAGCAGGCAACATTTACAACATTCAATCAATTAATCGATAAATGCATATGTAGAGTAATCAAAGTGATAATTGTGTAATAATAATTGCCATGTAGTAAAGGGCTATGAGTGTGCCTTGCCTAATGGTAGTATTAAGTAAATGGTCCAGCCCCTCATTCACATGCTGTTTTCCTTCTGAACTATGAAACTCCACTAAATGGACAGCCAATAAATTCTACAACCAACTGCATCACCACTACATCTTTGTTGTTTTAGTCCCAAAAGCTATACACTTTCAAAACATTTCAATGCCTTTAAGGTCCAGCCATATTCAATTAATAAACTCTGAATCTTTGTTTGAATTGACTTACTGGCAAATGCGGTTGAAAAAGATTGAGTGAGACTTAATACAAAAAGATATGGTCAATTCAGAAGTAAATGCCTGACAAAACTTTATTCCAAGATTGTCATCTGAAATGTCCTGATAATATGGCCATGACAAGAGCTTGAAGGCCATTTTTTTTCATTGTATATACAATGTCCTCTGTTAAAATTAGTTCAACAGAGGACATGTATGGAGCTTTTAAATTACAAAAGAATTGTTAATTGGCACTTACAAAGTAGACGGCCCCGAAGCTGCCATGTCCAATCTCGTGCAGGTCACAGAAGACATCCTCAGGGTCATCTTTGAAGAAGAGGTCAGCCAGCTCGGGGTCCTTCGGAACTCCTTTCCGTGTGGATGACGGCATTATGGGCTGGACATCAGCTAGGCGCCGGGGACGACGCTCACATACACACTACTGCTGCTGCTGCCGCCACCAGATGTCCACGACGGCCCCGGCATTGGCCAGCTAGACCTGGGAAAAAGAATGGACACGATTGTGACATTTGTTTTTTCTTCAGGCTGTGCAGATCCTCTTCAATTTAACACTTGCCACAAAACTTAACACATCACTTCCTGTATGCAAGATAATTTTTACCTGACCAAGTAAGCAAATATTAAACTTTTATAAATCTTGGTCTGGATGTTCCAAGGTATCAATGACCAACGTGTGTGTGTGTGTGTGTGTGTGTGTGTGTGTGCATCATATTGTGTGCCTGCCTTTCTATCATGTACTTGCATTTGTGCATCTCATGGACAGTTGATAACAAAGAAAAAAAAAGACATCCACATGATGACGGCTAGCTGTCTAGTCCTGCTGCTCATCCAAGTCACACTTGGACACGTAAAGAGTGCACGCACACACTAATGCATCATATCCCTACATGCCAGTGTGCATACAGACACACACACTAATGCTAAATGTTTTGTATCACAAGGCTGCAGCCAGGCCGTCAAGCGTGTACGCATCCTGGACACTGCTCCAGTTAGCTTCGCTGCACATCTCTCTCTCTCTCTCTCTCTCTTCCCCCATCAGCCAGATGC
Organism: Sander vitreus; assembly: GCF_031162955.1. NCBI lineage: Eukaryota > Metazoa > Chordata > Actinopteri > Perciformes > Percidae > Sander > Sander vitreus. The sequence continues at coordinate 27,814,453 of NC_135859.1, forward strand.
AGCAAGCAAATCTGGCTCCAAAGGCCAGCCCCACACAGAGCAAGCTGACATACAGGCAGAGGCAGCAAGGCACACAGGCCAAGACACTAAGCATCAGCATCATCCTAATCCCCTGCTCTTAAAAAGGATCTAAGCCATCACACCCACCCAAAAATATCAGTTTTAAAGGCAAAAGTCCTGTGCCCTCTGTTCCATTGCACCAGGTATATAAAGATGGCAGCCTCAAAACTTTGGGAGGGATTACTTTTGGTATGGGATACTAAGGCTAGACTATTTCATTGAGAAACTTGAACGATGACCCGATTCAAAAACTTTCTCCAATGCGATGGTTATATTTTGCTTTAAATATCTGCACATTGCATTATGTTTGCGTGTTGTGCATCTCTTGTATTTTACAACTTCTGAATAAATGTTATTTATTGGGAGTGGGTGATAGAGCGAGGGAGAAGTGAGGGAGTGACGGCGATTAGCTTCGGAGCGAGTACCGACACAAAGTCTCCCCTGTGCTTTCTGACCACGGTGGGAAATATTTAGCAGGAAAAGTTAACCCTCTCCTTGATTTCACACTGTTTATGGAGAAGGAGAACCAGGAAATGAGTCGGGGGAAATGCAACACTACCAAGCCACGGCCGAGCGATGTGCGTCGCTGCGATGTGCGTCGCTGCGACGTGCGTTGCTGCGACGTGCGTCGCTGCGACGTGTAGTTACATTTTTCGAGAGGTGCACGTCAGGCTACGGCGTAGGGTCCGGCGTAGACGCAGAGGGGTCTGCGGGGGTACGCCGTCGATTCGACGCAGAAGCATAAAACGGCCTTTAAGGTTCAGCATCATCATACTCTCAACACTTACACTGGCTGAAGGCAGCTCAAAGCAATTCTGCCAGTGTTCAGGTGTTGAAGGCCTACATTATGACATGCTTGTTATTTGTTACCCTGTAGAGTGGAGGGTAAGACATGGGTGATCATTTACCTTATAACTTTGTAAACATATTGAGTCCAGATGCTGAAGCTCATGGCAGTGAGGGGGACATGAGCATCAAGGTTGGTTATATAAAGGAGGGGACTATATAATAATAATATAATGTATTTCTTTTTATATTAGCTATCGCTACAGCAGGTGAGAGCAGTGTGTTGGCCAAGTAAACGTCAACAAGAACACATACGTCGTCTTATATGGAAAAGTCCCCTGAGACATCATGCCATCCTGCTACCATCTGTAAAGCTGCTTTAACATAACATCTCAGCATTGGGAATGGCGGCCTGCTGTACTGTAGCCTGACTAAAGTGAATTTCATGGCTTTGGTTTCGCTCTAAGAATGCCCCAGAACATGCTTGGAAACCACCACGGGTTGCAACATAAACAACAGACATGGTTTCAGTTTACCAGCTTACATAATGTGAAAGATCACATATACAGGCTTACATGTTTATTGCCTTAGGACATCTCTATGTCAGTGAGGCATTTTTGAAAAGCATGAAGCCTTCAGCTGAGACCTTCACGCCTGTGATCGAGGTGTGACGAATGAACTGTAGAGTACAGCATAGCAATGTAACTGTATGCATACAACCTCTAAGTTACAGATATTTCTTATATCCTAGTCATGGTTACTAGCAATTCAATGAAAAACACTTGGTTACACTGCTATTAAGTATTCATCTCTGTGCTTGTATAGTCAGTGTGTGTGTGTGTGTTTTCTGTTTACCTACAATATGAACTTGTGTGTGAACATGTGTGTTTAGTGAATTTGTGTGTCTCCTGGTTGCATCAGCACTGTCTGTCTCATCTCTCCTGCTTGAGCTCTACTTTAGACACACACACACACACACACACACACACACACACACAGAGAGAGAGAGACAGAACTACTGATAGTCAGTTTTACTCTATGTGAAGGAGCTTTGAAAGCAGTTTTAGTCGGCAGATGAGTAAAAGACAGCTAAAAATGTCGCAAACGACCATTGATGTCATGTGATCACTCTGGAGACTCTGCACACCTTCCCTCACACCCTCTTTTTCACTCTTCCTCCTCTAAGATGTGTGAAGTGATGCAACGTGGCAACAACAGGTTGTAACATGGGGGGCTTGGTAAAGCTGTCACTAACCCAGCAAAGCCCAGTGTTTTGACAGTTCACTGTGTGTGTGTGTGTGTGTGTGTGTGTGTGTGTGTGTGTGTGTGTGTGTATTCTTTACTACATGTGCACTACTACACACAACTGCATGACACTGTACTTATGTGGAGGTGTGCGTTAGTGTGCCTTGCATAGACAAACTGGTGTGTGAGTGAGTAAGTGAGACGCCGTGCGTGTGAGTTACTGCGGGGTCTAGTGTGCGGACTGCAGACTCTTTTTTATCATCTTTGATATCTAATATTTCACATAGGCCAGTACAATTCATTTTCAACTCGGTAAATGCAATCTTATAGACACAAGATCTAAAGAACTTATTCTGGGACTTCTCCGATGGTTGTATCTGTACATGAACACATGCTGTGGGCCAAAGTTCAACATGCTTACACAAGAAACACACAAGCAGAAAGACACAAACAAACAAATACTCTCCCAGCCCCAGGGCCCCTGTTGGTGCTGTTATGACTAATTGATGTACCAACATGTTGTTGCAGGACCAAGCCCATCAGGCTGTTGGATATGGCTCTATACCATGTGCTGCAACAGACATTTTTTAAATGGGACATGCCATTGTCTACTCTTAGCCAATTATATGCAAGAATAATATACATGATACAATGTTTTTCCAGAAATGTAAGTCAATCGCCAGTATTGATTTTGTTTCATATTTATTTAGAAGGACATGGCTTCAGACAGAGCCACATTCTGATAGTGAATAATAGATAAAAATGAAACTGTTCACAACATTTTGAACTGAATCCAGGTCAACCACGACATAAAAGTGATACAAAAACTTCAGAAAAAGAGTAGGGCTGCAACTAATGATTAGTTTTTATTGTTGATTAATCTGTCGATTGTTTTCTCGATTAAATCGATTAGTTGTTTGGTCTTTAAAATGTCAGAAAATGGTGTAAAATGTTGATCAGTGTTTTCCAAAGCCCAAGATGACATACTCAATTGTCTTGTTTTGTCCACAACTCAAAGATATTCCATTTACTGTGATAGAGGACTGAAGAAACTAGAAAATATTGACATTTAAGAAGCTTTTTCATAAAACAATTACTCAAACCGATTGATTATCAAAATAGTTGGCGATTAATTTAATAGTTGACAAATAACCGATTATTTTATGCAGCTCTAAAAAAAAAAATTGTATATATATATATATATATATATATATATATATATATATATATATATATATATTAGGGCTGTCAAAATAACGCGTTAATTTCGATTAATTAATCTTAGAACAAATAACGCGTTAAAAAAAATAACCAGATTATTCCATGTTGACGTTTGACCCGGAGCCATTCTAGCCATCATTGGACTGTAAAATGAAGGAGGGAGACGAGAATGTGCTGCCTGGATTATTAATTGGAACATTTACTTGTAAAAATCTTCTTCCTGCCAACCCTGGCTACCGAAATCTGGTGCCACTGATATGTCTGCGCTTCTCTCTGATGGTCTGAAACACAAACACCGCTGCACATGACGCTAGTTAACACTATACTCGACAGCAGCTAACGTTAGCCTACCGCTAGCTAGTTAACACTATACTCGACAGCAGCTAACATTAGCCTACCGCTAGCTAGTTAACACAATACTCGACAGCAGCTAACGTTAGCCTACCGCTAGCTAGTTAACACAATACTCGACAGCAGCTAACGTTAGCCTACCGCTAGCTAGTAGCTCGATTAAACACGGTTAAAATGCTGACAGCTAATGCTAAACGGTGTAAAGTGTGACTGTGTTTTACTGTAGAGGATTCAACACCGGGATGTAACAATCTGCAGCTGCCGTCAGAAAAACAACACAGACGGTGCGTTCAATGAAACTGGTAAACCACAGCCTCGTGGTGCATTTGAAGTTATTGTAAATGTCCTTTTCCCATCTGATGGTTCAACAGCAATTTACTACTGAAATTAGTTATTGTTATTGTTATACATTATTATTAAATCATTTAATTTTGACCATATAGCCTTGCAATAAACAAGCCGTTCTTTAATGCCACCAACTGCTGTTTAGTACCCTTTTCTTACTTTCTTAATCACAGAGTATGTAATTAATTAGATAAAAAAATGTAATTGATTGACAGCCCTTTATATATATATATATATATCTGTGCCATTACGCCAGAGAGCACACAAGTGCCCATATATGTGTGTGTGTGTGTGCGTGCGTGCGTGCGTGCGTGCGTGCGTGTGTACAGCCAGGGGGTTTAACGGCTTACTGGCCCCCCTACCGGCTTTAGGCAGGAACAGGAATTAGGCAGACTGTGGGAATTCTTACTGGGATTAAAATCACCAGCTCTAATCAGAAACTGAAAAAAATAACTGGTAAATCTGCTAAATTGTGCATTGACACATAGTGTGAAGGTAGTATGTGTATAAGAGAGAAAGATAATAAGAATTACGTAATGATTCAGTTCTATCATGACATTATAGAGAGCAGGCTTAGAGCTTTGGAGTTGTGTGTGTGAAGGTGTGAGGTTGCACATGTATGAGGTATGAGTGCGCAAGGAAGCCTGAATCACACACCCATAGAAAAAAATTTAAATCACTGCACTTCAATAATCCTGTCTAATAAAAAACTTAAAGACTGCCAGAAGATAGAGACTTACATCTCACCAGAATGCAAGGTCCCTGGAGAGTACTGCATGCGTGTGTGTGCCTCCTGCATGACATTAAATGGGTCAGCCTCGTTATGAATAATATAGAAGCCTATTTAAATACACAATGCCAGGTTGTATGGTGATGATAAGCCAATTTAAAAGGGCCAAATGTAACATCAATCAATGGAAAAACTGAAGTGGCTGTTCCTCCTGTGACTCAATACACACTGTATGGATGCATGGATACTGTAGGGTATAGGTATCCATGTATGCCTACACAAACATACAAAACCTTAATAACAAAATAGCTTAATTCAAATGTTGATTCTCCAGACTGACCCTCGTGGACTTCAGTCATATGTACTAGAAGTGTCTGAAGCGTTCACCGTCTTTATGTCAAGTTTAAATATTTGTATGAACAGTATCCACACTCACACTTTTTGCAGGATGTGTGACTGTGAAGGCATATTTATACAGTAAAATATTCAATATACCGAGTACAATTTCGCATTACTTTAAACAGCTGAATATTACACTGGTATTATTATTCTCAAAATTAAACCCTAAGATAAAGATCCTAAGGCCCTCTGCATTTTAATACAGCAGAATTTTCTTGATGAGAGAGCGGAGTCACCAAACCTCGCAACAGTGGTCCTTTGGGCGTTGCAGGCCACTCGGATTTAACATCTCGCCACTGCACTCAAAGTTCAGTCAGTTTCAACTTTTTTTTCATTTAGGCATTTCTTTAATTGACAGGAAAGCTGAGATATGAAAGGGGAGCGAGAGAGAGGGGGGTGTTGTGTCAAAATTTGATAAATCTGGTTTTTAATTGAATTATGAGGAAATACAACGAGTATCAATGTCATATAGATAGGAGACGTCAATGTATCTGCCTGGTGGGAGTCACAGACTCTCTCTCCTAGTGCTTCCCTCGGCTGTCTTCCTCACTGCTACACATACTCTCCCCCCTTCGTGCAAGCACTCAGTCGCGCTACACAGTCGCAGACATAAAGACTGGCGAGGAGCCCATGCCCCACAGATAAACTTTAGAAAACGCAACTTCAGCTAAAAATAAGCTGAATCAGCAATATGCCTCTAACAAGTGGAAATTCCCCAAAAGGAGGGTCTTAGACTCCAAGGTAGCCAATTGAATTGTTACAGAGCATGTTCTGAAGGTGGTCATTGGAGGGTTTTTCTGGGGGAGAGTCTGTCTTTGGCAAATATAAGACGCAGTAGAACAAAGAAATCTTTAGCAAGCTTTCCGGTACTTGCTCGGGTTTATTGTGTGTAGAATTCCTTTTGAAGCACATTAAACTCTCTTTTTCACATCTGACACTGACTCTGTGTGGATTTCTGAGAACTTGTTTTGGGACTTTTTCATACTTTGAAGAGAACTTGATGAAGTGCAGCTGGCGATAAGGTCCGCGCCTATAAATCTGTCCTTGAACCGCGGACCTATAATTTATTTTCAACAGGGGAAGACCTGCAGGAAACCGTCACAGGTCGGACTCGTACCCTTGACCTTCTTCGTCGAGGGATCAACCTCTAGATATGTGCGCCAGCTCTACCAACTGAGCTAACCCAGCCAAGTTTCAACTTTAAACCTTGTCTTCTTGTGACTTTTCAAGTCCAGAATGTCCTTTTAAGCTACCATGAGGCTTTATTGTGGACTGTGGAATTGGACAGCCCTGGTCAGTCTGAAAATCACATGTACTCTGCCCTCACGTTCACCAGCCTGCAAGTAAGGCACTGCGTTTATATAGTGCCTTTCTACCTTACCGGACAAAGCGCTTTACAGTTTGCCTCTCATTTACCCATTCACAAACACATTCATACATGCAAGGCACTGGAATGCCCATCAGGAGCAACATTTAGGTTCAATGTTTGATGCTTGGACAGGAAGAGCCGGGATCGAACCACTAACCTTGTGAGTAAAGGTCCCATGGCATGAAAATATCACTTTATGGAGCTTTTTTAATATCAATAACAGGTGTTTTAACATTAATATGAGTTCACCTAGCCTGCCTATGGTCCCCCAGTGGCTAGAAATGGCGATAGGTGTAAACCAAGCCCTGGGTATCCTGCTCCGCCTTTGAGAAAATGAAAGCTCAGATGGGCCGATCTGGAATCTTCCCCTTATGTCGTCATAAGGCGAAAGGTTACCTCGCTTTCTCTGCTTTGCCCGCCACCCACAGCTGCCCAGAGAATTTGGCCCGCCCATGAGGAAATAGAGCTACAACCATGACCGCAAGCTGGTCAAGGCCACACCCCCACCCTCCACCTTGCCTTGCCTCCTCAATAGCATTTAAAGCTACAGACACAGAAATGGCACGTCCTAAGGAAAGCTCATTGTGGGACTGGCTCGTAGTGGCTGTAATTCTGCACCAAGGCTGAATTTCGGGAAAGAGACTTCAGATACAGCATTAGGGGACCTCTAACCATGGATTTCCACCGAATGCGGAACGGCTGCGGACCGGCGGCTGTGGACCGGCGGCTGCAGACCAGCGGCTGCAGACCGGCTCCGCTGCGTATCAGCTGCGTGCTCCGCCGTCCGTCAATACCCACAAGGTCCGGATTTGTTGTGGTATGGCTGCGGCCATGACTGACAGCTGAAGTCATGAGGACTCACTAGATCTCGGGAATTCAGGTAGAATAGAACCACAAAACCAACAACAGTTTATTTCCATCCATAGGAGTAGAGGGGATACTACTCTGTGCTGTGTTTTCAAGTGTAGTGCAGGGAAATATAATCCGCCGTGAGCACGGTGTATTTTATTTTGAAAATTAACCGGACGTTTTATTTTGTTTCTGTGCTCGACTTCTTGTCCCGCACTATCTGCCGTGTGCTGAATTGCTGCAGAGCTCTCCGGCGTCTGGCAAAAATAGAAGCTCTGCATATCTGCTCCGGAGGGCTGCGGATCGCCTGAGTTCTGCCGCAGCCGTTCCGCAGTCAGTGGAAATACACACATTGACTTTAATGGAAACCTAATGACACCGCCGACGTTCCGGAGCGGATGCACAGACGTTCCGCAACCGGTGGAAATTGGGGGTAAGGCCTATATAAAAGCATCCAAAAAGCAGCATGTCATAGGACCTTTAAAGAACAACCTGTTGGTTTGTGCGATGATGACAAGTTGACATAAGGATTTACATTATTACCCAATTCACAAAACTCCGAGCCACAGTCAAACCTCCAGCTTCCTATACTCACTATAGCTTAAAGATTACAGAGCAAGGCAATTTTCTATGAAAAATCTAAGCAAAACATTTCGAAACTCAAAGCAAAAACCAGAAAACCGTGATTTTCAAAATAAATTATCAAACAAAAGTCTGCATTTCAAGGCTACCATTGTCCACCAGATTCAACTGCAATATTTAATTTCTAGTCATTTAACACAACACAATGACTAGGGCAGTTACATGGCTACAATAAATTAAGAGTGTTGTGTAGCTGCAAAATGCAACTTTAAAGTCAGACATCAAACCTGTGAAACTGGGCTGGGCTGGCAGGCTTCTAAAGTATTCAATCCCCATACACAGGAATTCACACACACACACACACACACACACACACACACACACACACACACACACAATCTGCTTACCAAATAAATCATCTGTATAGCCTATCAGACATTTGGCTTAGTTAACTTATTTGCATGCTGAAAGTTTCACAAAGAGAAAAGACATTGGTTTATAAATAACAACAACGATAAAGAAAAACAAGGAACAGATGATAAAGAAACATAATAGACCAGATAGTGTCAAAGATGTGTATTACCTACCTGTAGGAAATGTGTAAAGTGGGTGTCAGACCAGCCTCTGTCTCCCTCTCTTTCTCTCTCTTTAGATTTAGCCCAGAGTTGACTTCTTGCCGACTTTCCTCATGACTGGAATAACACTGCACCTGATGTGAGAGAGAGAAGGAAACAGAAGAGGGGTTAGATAGTTAGATTAAGAGTGCATTTAAGTTAAATACATTAGAAAACTGTGTCTGTGATAATGTGACAAGAACTGTAATCATAAGTGTACTAATTGATAAAAAGTTAATCAACATTAAATCAGTAACAATTTAAAGCAAAAATGTGGAGATGCTGGTTGCCTTAGTCTTCTCTGACTCTGATAGTAAATATCTGTGGGCTTTGGACAAAACAAGCAATTTCAACATTGGGGGGGAGTGTTCGGCATTATTTACTATTGTCTGACAAACAAATCATCATCATCAATCATTAGTTGCAGTCCTAAATGTGGCCATTATGTCACCCCCTATTTTTAAATATGAGTCTTGCACTTGTGCATTGATTAGGATCTGATGCACTCTGTAGCTAAGTGAAACTTCTGCAAACACCTAGGCTAAATGCCAAAATAAAGTGTTTTTTTGTCTTTGTGTCTCCATTTGCATTTTTACTGAAATATAAACAAAAACAAGACCATTACTGACAAGACTAGCAGTCTCTACAGTCATCTGCACTGCAATTTATACATTTTATATCATGTGCCAAGATATTTGCATGATTGCTTTACAGCACAGAGGGTTGCTGCTTTGCAGTACAAACAGAGGAAAAGCTTTCAAATGTCCTCACAATAGCAGATGGTGGAATGACTCAACAGCCAATGAAAATCTCTAATGACCCTAACAGTATCGCCAGTATAGTATAAAGCCTGTTAGTTATCTCAGTCAGATGGCGATGATACATTGTACATGGCACTAATGTCTTATAATGCTGCAATTCTCAATGTATTTAGTATAGTAAAATCCAGGTGCCATCTTCAAGTTAATTGATTTCCCACACCTGCTTGTCCGTATTCAGGGTCACAGGAGTCCAATGTCTGCCCCATAATGCATTGGTACCTCAAACCACATGTCTTGGCATTTTATACAACGGAAGTGGCTCCTGTTTACAGCCAAACACATCCTCTTTCAAATCCATGAGTTCAAGGACACCACACACAGTGCTATGAACAAACAAAAGCTTTCACAAGCACACATCCACAGGCAAGCACAAATTCAATATTATGCTTTCTTTCACACATACACACACACGCAGTATTACCACAAATACACGTCAGAAAATCGGAGCGAGTTGTTCTGACAGCAGAGTGCTGTCAGCTACTGGACTGTGTGTCGTTTTTGACAAGCAAGTGGAGCAGCAACGACAACTTTACTAGTGCACACAACCTGGCCCTGAACTATACACATCATCATTTAAAAGACCAGCACACAATAAAACCAACTGTTGTCCACAAGCAGCCTGCCAATTAGGAAGTACAGTAGATCCATTATTCAGTCCATAAATTACCATGTGGCCTTTGTTTTGAGATACTTCATTCTTGTTTGAAATCAAACTGGAACAGCTGGGTTTTTTCTTCTCCTCTACCTCTCCCATTTTATAAATTTTTTCTCTAACCCTACCCCCCACCAACCTCTTTTTGATCATGCCGAGTGGCAGATTGGGTGCTCAGAGGAACCGCATTCAATAATAAAAGGAGAGAGGATGGAGGGATGAGAAAAGGAGGATAACAATGTATTGTGCCCCTTCTGAGTGTCCCTGAATGATTTATAACACAAACTGACGCTTGCATGAGCCTCTGGGGAAGTTGTAGCTGCACTTCTCCTCCTCTTCCTCCTCGCTCACTCCACCCTGCTTGGCATTTGTGACCAACAATAAAGCAATATAGATAGATAGATAGATAGATAGAGAGAGAGAAAAAGTAAGTGTAAAGGGTGAGACTGTACTAGAGTGTCTTTTACTCAAGTCCATCTTAAAAAGGCCTTTAAATGTACATTTTTCAAAGATACAATCTGAACATATGCCACTTTCAGGGCAGCAACTAACTTATTTTCATTCTCACTTAGGTCTAATCTGCAAATTATTTCCTTGATAACTTCATAAATTGTCAGAAAATAGTGAGAAAGGTGTCACCAGAGCCCAACATGATATCTTCAAATGTCTTGTTTTGTCAGACCAACAGTCCAAACCCAAAGAGATCCACTTGATGATCTCTTGATACCATAGAGAAAAAAGTAGCTGGAACCACAGAATGGTTAGGTATATAGTTAGTTAGGTATATAATTAGGTAAATAGGTATACATTCTATGAATTGATTATCAAAGTTTTTTCATGTCGATTTACTAATCAAGTTAAAAATTGATTGTACTAAATCTTCTTCACTTTATACAGGTGTATACACCCCTTGTGCAGGCCAATAATGTTGTACACTAATGGTAACACATATTATACAGTGATAAGGAAAACTTATTGTGTTTCAGTGTTTCCTCTAGGAATGTTTTCAGCAGCAGGTGGAAATGGTTCGGGTTAGGGTTAACCAAAGGTTTTCTGATCCTGGACCGCCTGAACTCCCCGTCTGATTAGGAAACTTTCTGTTGCTGCAGTAACACAGGTTAGACCCAGCTGCAGGGCCCCAGCCCCCTGTGACCCCCTTGCTGAATTTGAGTTACTATAACTGAAGATCTGTCTGGGGAGCTGCCGCCCGCTCTCGTCCCTGTGAAGTAGGTTACTAGAGGCGGGGCGTGAGGCAGAGGAACCATGAGGTGCGCTAGCTAGCTAATTCTTATCTCATTTGTGGTCTGATAAACAGTTAATTCATCAAATTCAGTGCCCTATATCACTATTGTAATTGTGACTTAATAAAATAAAATTCTGAAGCAGCGGCAAAATATAGGCTATAACGGACACACTGCTTTTCTTCAGCTAAGCTGAAGGATTTACAGTAGCTAAACAATTATGTTGCTAAAGGACACATCTAGGATAATTATTGTTAAACTTTGTGGTTGGCTAAATCATTAAGAATTATAGAGTTCATGAAATACTGATCAACAAACTGACTGCTGCAGGTATGCATGATGACATCACTTCCTGGGTGACTACTACCTGGGGTATTTTTAGTAAAGGGAATGATTCCCCTTCGCCAGCAGCAGTTAGTACTGTTGAACGAGCAATTCTTTCAGAAAAATTGCTCGTTATCCATCAGTAGATTCAAAATGTCTACCTGACTAGCTCTTAGATGTGAATATATTTTGTGAATCTGAACTAATGTGCACACTTAAAGCACTACAAACAAATATACAACTGGTTATAATACCTTGTCTGTCTTTATTAGTCTATAACTTTGAGCCCTGATTTGCCTGAATGTAATCAATAAGACAAATTCAACACAAAATGATTCCCAGAGGGCCTGAGGACGACTGAGGTCGGCTTTTGATGAGTCATGCTGGAGGTAGGTGTGCTTTTAAATCAAATGTTCCTTAGAGAAATGCTGCTTTAAATAAAACAGAGACAACCAAATATGAGGCGATTTCCACAATATGCAAAATTCTCCCCAGATAAAAATAAAGTAATCCATTGAGATAGAAAGAAACTAAACATTATGTCCTGATTATCCTGCCAGGGTGGCATGTTGTGGATTTTTATAGCAGTGACTCATTTTCAAGTGAAGTGAAGAACACACACACACACACACACACACACACACAATGAAGCAGGATTTGAGGATTTGGAAAGTTTGGGGCAGCTCTCGTCACAGGAGCTTAGTGACATTATTGAGACACACACACACACACACACACACACACACACACACACAATACTGTTACCTTCTCAGATTAGCTTTAGGGCTAATGCCAACATAAATGTGGGTGTTGGTGGATTGAGGGACAAATACGAGACAGATAAGTGGCCTATTCACCGACTTAAAACCCAGGGCCAACTTTAAATCTGCAGTTTATTTGAAACGATTTCCTCTTGTTGCCTTAAAGCAAAAACAGCCTGAAACCACACAATGACTACTCTACTTGTGTTGTGGATGTTTAAAAGTTGAACTTGGCACCAACAACCTTTTACGGATCTCTACATTTCCATGTTGCTCAAGCACTCTGGGGATGAAGTGGTCACCAGAGATGACAGATTTTAACTACGGTAGAGACAAAACAATCAGTGTCTTTGGGGAAGACTTTTGAGCAAATGATCTTAGTAGGACAGTAGGACAATCTACTACACAGTCTGTATGCCTATATATGCCTACCCAGATTTTCAAATTTCAAAGCAGAAACATTTTCATTGTGTAGTTACGAGATGCAGGCAAAAAGATGTGTTCAGTTGTGTCTGGCTATTAAAACAAGTTGAGGAGTTTAATGCTACTATAAGCCACACTTCCAACAATGTTAAACATGCAAGGTGCAGCAATCCTCCCCTCTACGTATCAATTATTTGTAGTAGAGGAGCTCTCGATAGTGCCAAGCCAAATCATTCACACAACTGGACTAAGCAGATGAGTGCAGCTACTCTTTTGCCCTAAAGCGTTAGGTCAATATCCATCTTGATCTCCATACTTGCAGCGATGCAGATTTACTGGAAATTACCATAGAGCAGCAGACGCACAACCACAACACATGATAACCTTCACACTTGAGAAATATTTTCAGTGTTTTTTCCTCAGACATGTCCATGTATAGGATTTATGTGTAAAGTGGCAGCTATGCAATATTAAGCAAACCTAGGGCATTTGTGGGGTGTTTCCAATGACGGCTTCTCAGATGGCCCTGTGTTAACAAAGCACCTGGCGCGTCAGGTTAGCTTTACAGTAGAGCTGAAGCAATTTGTCAATTATTGCTTCTTTTTTTGCTTCTATATATGTCATTAATCTCTGGTTGTCTTGATCTTCTATGATATTAAACATAATATTTTTGGGTTAAGGACTGTGGGTTGGACAAAACAAGAGATTTAAAGACTTACCCCAGGGCTCTTTGAACTTGTTATGGGCATTTGGCGACATTTTAAAGACCAAACGATTAGTCAATTAAGAAAATAATTCCAAGATTAATGGATAATGAAAATATTTAGCAGTTGCAGCCCTTATTTATCTAATGCCATGCAAGTTTGTCTGTCAACTAAGTAGTGGATTATTCTTTGCAATTTACTCAAGCAAAAAAAAAAAAAAAAAGTTTAAATGAATAATGCCTAACCATTTTTTTTGGGGGGAGGGTGCAGTTATGTGGCTTACACACAGAATAAAGTTGCCTCACTCTAAATAAAAAAAATATTCTTTCAAATGGATTTCAATGAAAAATAAAAAATAAAAAAACTCTAAGGTTCACTAACGGTGAAAAAACAGAGAAATATTATTCCTGAATAATGAAAAACTAACATAAGGCATATGTTAGGCAAGCTCACACACATACACACAGCTTTGGTCACACACATTCTGCGACACAACGACCATCCCTCACTCAGTGTGAAAGCTTTTTTTAGAGCAATCCCATGGATCCAGAGGGTTCGGGGTGTGTGTGTGTGTGTGTGTGTGTGTCCGTCCCTCCGGAGCGAAGCCTGGAGTTTTCTCTATTAAAGCCATTCATCCTCTCTTGCAATTATCAGTGCTAGTGCCTTTTCAGCTGAGCTTTTTTTTTTTCAACCTGCTCAACAGTGTGTGTGGTCTACTGTCTTGCTTTTTCCATTCACACACAGTGAATCAAACAAACAAACACACTAAGTGCAGTGTCACAGAGCTCCGTCACCAGGCTGTTAAATTATTCAACAGTCCCTCACAGACAATTTTGCACATCAGAGAAAGTGAGGGAGGAGGAGCAGGGGGGTTACTCATGGTTACCACAATCAGGGATTGAGGGTTATAAGGATCAACAGGTTACACTGTATACACACACAGAACAGGATAGAGAGCTAGAGAGCTGGAGAGCTGGAGAGCAGCACGTCGCTATAAAAGCTGCAATTTAACTTTATTTAATATAACTTCATTTGATGGCACTTGACTCCCTTTTGGAGTCAGTCTCAAGTGGCCACTCCATGAACTGCAGTTTTTGGCACTTCCGCATTGGCTTTATTTTTTAGCACCGGAGGTTGCTGCTTGAGTAAAACACATGTCAAAATGTGGGAGTTTGATGTTTATGTAATTTATTTGCTCTCGGGCAATCATTTTGGTCGAACTCTATTTTTTTGAAAACCCTTGTACAGTACCAGTTTATTATTTTTAAAGCACGACTCCACCAGTGCCACCTACTCTAAGCTGACTCACTGTACAAACACCACTTGTGTTGGATTTCATGCAAATGATGTCAGAAAACCACTCAATTAATCAGAAGAGATTTGCAGAGACTGTGCATGTGCACCTAAGCAACACTTACTTAGGCATTGTCCCCAGGAGAATTTGAAATAAAAACCTAAAAAAATTACACTTGAATCACCCCAGGGCTCACACTAACACCATGTCTACACAGGATGCGTAGCGTGAGCAGCACGTTAGCAGAGCAGCAGCAGCTTCAGTCCCCTGTCTGTGTCCACATAGGATGCTTTCAGGCACAATATTCAGTGTATGTGACCGGCATTTTGAAAGCGCACAAAGCCCAACACACTAGGACTGTGGTTTTGCATGTAAAATACAAAACAATGTGTAAAAATAGGCCTCTGTAGACAGTCGGATGGATTAAATTAGAGGGAGGACTGAAAAATGTGGCTGAAACGCCTCTGTGTAGAAAAGCTGTAATCTAGATCTTCTCTTTCCAACTCGGACAAAATCTCTCATACATTTGGCTTCTGGCTGTGGGTCAGTAAGAGTACATGTATGAGTATGTTGAAGGACACTTTCCCAAGAGTGTATAGGCAGAGCTTGTAAGATAAGTATGACTGTGTGTGTGAGTGTTATGTGCTAATAATTGGAGATGTTCTAAAACTGCCTAAAACGCTGGTATCGGTAAGTACTGGAGTTAATGCACCAAGAGTTTAACCTGAGCCAGGACGACAACAAAGATAGAAATCATATCACATCCATACAGGGATGGTAGTATACAGTTGTTAAAACATAATAAAATATACGACACACTGGTATCGGATCAGTAATCGGTAAGCAAAAAATGGTATCGGGCCACCTCTACTAATAATGCATTTTGGGATTAAAATAAGAGAAAAAGACTAAGTGGCATGAGGACAGGATGAAAAAGAGAAGAAAAAAGAGATTAAAAAGGTAGCGATTGAGTCCATCATAATCACAGATTCACACAGGCAGTCAAGCAAAAAATTTACAGTACAGGAAGAAATACATTCCATCAGAATAATTTTCTACCAAGGAAATAGTTTCAATGAAAACTGTTGACAGCAAGGTTTCATCCCAGTGGTTCCCCAACTTTTTGACCTGTGACACCTTAAAACAAAGTCATGTCCACTTGCGACCCTGCGTGTTTAGGAGCCATCTTCAACTAAATGGATGATAAACTGATTTTTGTCCTTAATCGTTTACACAGACATGCTGTATTTATCCAGCATTTCCTCTTCTTTTCTATCCAATTAATCACTTTACGACCCCTCAGATTTATTGTGTGATCTTTAGGAAGGGTCCTCACCCCAGTTTGGGAACCATTGGGTCAGCCCGAGTAACCAGACCGCTGTGTCTGTAAAAAGACTGTTCGGAGTTAATTACTGTCATTTGTAAAAGTGTTACCTCCAATTAATTCTTTGACATGCCATAGCAGGAAAAGCACAGGTGTAATTAATATCATTAATAATGACTGGGGGTGGGAAAAAATAATCGATTCTTAGATGCATCGCGATTCTCTCTAGAACGATTCGATTATTGATCCTGATAAGTTAATAATCGATTTAAAAAATGTTTTAAAAAAAAAAGTGTTGATTTTTATTTAAAAGTTACTGTCTCCAGACAAGTACAAATCAGAAAACAGAGTGACTGAAAGAGGATGGGATAATGGACAACAACTTAGAGTTTAGGCAAGAGTGCAGAAAAAACAACACAAAAATGGCCAAAAGGAAAAAAAAAAAATGTTTCTGTATATATACACATGATCTAATAAGACATACATATAGAGGTGCAACGATTAATCGATTAGTTGTCAACTATTAAATTAATCGCCAACTATTTTGATAATCGATTAATCGTTTGAGTCATTTTTTTTTTTATTAAAAAAAAATAAGATTTCTCTGATTCCAGCTTGTTAAATGTGAATATTTTCTAGTTTCTTCTCTCCTTTGTGACAGTAAACTGAATATCTTTGAGTTTTGGACAAAACAAGACATTTGAGGACGTCATCTTAGGCTTTGGGAAACACTGATCCACATTTTTCACCATGTTTTGACATTTTTATATATCAAACAACTAATCGATTAATTGAGAAAATAATCGACAGATTAATCGACTATGAAGATAATCGTTAGTTGCAGCCCTATATACATAAAATAATTAGGCAAAACACATATAGGCTGTTCATCTACTTTATCACATTACATCTGACCACCTCATGTTTCATGTTCTATGAAGCCAATAGAACATGACTGAGCCTCTGACATGGAAGATTACTGAGAGAGAAGGTGACTTTCACAAGCATGTTTAAGGCTTAAGCATGGACTGACTACCAAACAAAAACCTCAGTAGACCAAACATTTCATTAAAACTTGTGTGACAAATATATGTCAAAATCTAAGCTTTGTCTAGCTGCTTTGTCTAGGAAGTGATTAGCAAACTCTGAGTAGCAAACTCAGATTTATATGTATATTTTTAAAAATCACGCATAGAAATGTACATAAAAATATTGTTGCATCGAGATTCATCGAGATGCATCAATAATCGGTTTACAATCAAATCGTTGGCCTCTGAATCGGAATCAAATCGAATCGTGAGGTGCCAAACGATTGCCACCCCTAATAACGACTGCACTGCATTTAGGTGTGCCAACTCTAAGTCGCTGGTATTATGCATGCTGGCTCACCGACATGGCTTACAGGAACACTTAATTGAGAGCCCTCATTAAGGTTATTTTGTTACACCTGTACTTTTCCCACTATGACATGTCAAAATGTCTGCAACATAACAACAAGATCATCATTAGTGCATTATCATTTTAACTGATATTGCCATCATAAGGAAGTGTTCAACAAGGCCAGAGTGAAAGGTGTTGAAGTGAAGTATATTCTTTGCCTCTGTAGCAATTGACAGTTTAAAACCTGAAGCAAACAAGAATTTCATCCAAATTTACTCTCCTCATAGCAGACTATGTTCAATTCCTGCTAAGTGAGACGTAGCTTTGTCCCATTTATCAAAATTAAATTCTAGCAAAAAAGTGTGGACACTTAAGCCCTAGGAAAAGGGGATTCTACATTCAATTTAAGGAGAGGAAAAACTAGTTTGTGTGGCTTGTGTAACCAAGCAGGGCACTTATTCATGGCTTCTTGATCCTTAGCTTACTTATTGGAAACAGAACATCCAACATCACCTAGCCTACTACAACTCATAAAATCAAAAAGATCAAAAATCTGAGTGGAGACACATTCCCATCAAACACAAGCCTTTTGTCTTCAAAACATTTTGTTCCACTGTCAACATTTGCTCAGGTGGTGGAGGCCCTGCTGGCTAATGAGCCCATATCAGCAGTTAATGACAGGGCTGGGTGACTGGAGACCAGTCAATCAGAGGGTTAACAGGGTGTAATCTGTAAAGCATGGACCCACACACAAGCCACATTTAATCCATAACGCTGACCCAGGGTCACTGGGTTCAACAGAGAATCTGTCTCTATCAGCTCAGTTTTATGGCACTCACTTTCAATGGAAAAATAAACTCAATACTCCATACAGTACAGTATTTGTCATAATGTTAATGATGTCAATGTCTTTGCACCAATTTTATAATTACTTTGCTTAGAAAATTAGTTGATTCAGTGGCCGGGTTAGCTCAGTTGGTAGAGCAGGCGCACATAGAGGTTTACTCCTCGACGCAGCGGCCGCGGGTTTGACTCCAACCTGCGGCCCTTTGCTGCACGTCATTCCCCATCTCTCTCCCCTTTCATGTCTTCAGCTGTCCTGTGGAATCAAAGGCCTAAAATGCCCAAAAAAATTAAAAGTTGATTCAGATTTCAAAAGTAGAGGAAGGTGTGGTTGAGCTTGCACTAGCTTGTACACACTGGCTCAGCTATTTAATTCACAACCACATATTTTGAATACTAAACAGAAGCTGAAGACTCTAGGCAACTCACGATTTAATTCCGATTCAGAGGGCTATGATGAGATTATA
This sequence comes from Sander vitreus, assembly GCF_031162955.1. Classification (NCBI taxonomy): domain Eukaryota; kingdom Metazoa; phylum Chordata; class Actinopteri; order Perciformes; family Percidae; genus Sander; species Sander vitreus. Next base: position 27,833,238 of record NC_135859.1, read on the forward strand.
AAACGATTTATGGATCTCGATGCATCAACATTTTTGGATTTCTATAGGCCTACATGATTTTTTTCACACTGTGAGACTTGCTACTTTTAAAACATAGTGTATTTGTAATGATCCATAGTCAAAATAAACAGATGAATTTACTTACATTATCTTGTATTAACACAATAGTAGTTACAAATGGAAGAGATGTGTGTCAACTGGAAGGTTACATCTGCCAAGATATTGCAAACAAGAAAAGAAACAAAAGCGTGCCCGACAACTTGCGTACAGTGTGACTCTTGTTCAGGTCCATTTTCCCTTCAACTTCTTAAAAAGTAGAAGCCAAAATGCTTTCATACGCTAACTTTTAAGCCAGGGCGTGCCTGTTGGATTGTATCCATCTGTGGTTGCTCATGCTCTGCCATCCTCTCCAAAACTCAAGAAGTAGCCTAGCTTAGAATGTAAACATTTGGCTCACCAGGTAAATGCATAATGTGCATAGACAGCAATAGGCAAAATTAAAACTTCAGGCTTTGCAGTTTTTATGCTAAGGTAATACTACAGGGAAATTAAAGAAAAAAAACTATCTAAAAATAAAACAACACAATTATTCAACTTTTAGACTCTATTCCCACTGGGACGTTTCCCCTGCTCTTGCATGCTTACACCATAACAGCATAATCAAAAATAGTACAGTGGCATGAACAAAGCGTTATTCTCTCAGCTGGAGCATCATTTAAGGGAAATTGAGCCTAAATAAAAAGTGTTTAAACAAGGATTTAATTTGTGACAGTTAACTTTACAGAAAATGTGACAAATCTGGTGCCATGATTTATTCCACATCGGTAGTCTGTCTAGCAATATGGGTGAGCAAAAGGAAGATCATGGGACATGTATGTTGGGATTTCTCATTAAAAAGAAGGATATGACTAATATAAAAAGGCGTGGATGCAGAAGCTGATGAATAGATAGCATTCTGGTGGTCTGAAAAAATAAAGGCAGTGATAACCTCATTTTTATCTATTAACACCTTAAGCAACCCTTACAAAACAAGACGAACAAACATTTCTCTGTTGACAGTTCATGATTCCCACAATAAAAAGGGAATATTCATATGTAGACTTAACCTTTAGTTTTACTTTAATGTGCATGAGGAAATTGGTTAGGTAAGAATATTGGAAATCTAACAATGAAGTGAACACAGGCAAAATATGGGGGATTTATTTAGGAAGTGTAGGCCTATGTTGCTGTGGACTGTGCATTTTAATAAGCAGCTTACCCACAGGCAAAATTGAATTACATCACAAAACGGGGAAGAGAAGAGGACAACAATTAAGGGTAATGTCATTTAGGTTTGGTCACTGAGGTCTTGACCTTTGGGTTTCTACTGACCATGGGTAACACTTAGGGCGGCTGCTGGTGCTAAACTGGTTTGAATGTAAAAGACAGGCCATTTGATAAGTGCTGGTGTTTTCATTAATGCGTGTAACACTCACTGCTGGCCACATCAAGCCAGGCTCTGCTGGGACTTTGGTGACGAGATGGACCATCGACCAGTCAATAACCCTGGGCCTGTTTATTACACTATCAATTCCCAGCTGTATTGATTTTCATTGTGGCTGCAAAAATACTCTTCAGTTGCACACCCAAACACATGATAGTTGTGGAATCACACGTGCACTCACAGAGAATGATAAAAAACAAACAAACAAAGAAAAAAAAAACAATGTGCAAGTGCACTCAGGCACACAATGATTGATGTTTTGTGCAATTATAAACAAATATTCAGGCACCTGCATGAGCTCATAAATGATGGAAGATCAGACAGTATAGCAGTGAGAGCGATCAGTCTGGGGCTGTTTTGACATCAAGGCCATATGACAACCAATATAGATTAACTATGATTTGCTCCCTCTATGTCATGGCTGAAGTTTTAACCCCCACATCAACTATTCTGACTCAAGAACATTTTGCTTGAGAGTCTTAGGAGGAGACTCTTGCTGAGAGAGAGTCCTTGCTGTGTCCCTGAGACCACAGTAACAAGTGCTTGTGGTCAAATGCCTACACCGGTTAGTGAGTCATCCTGCTGCTGTAACCCCATTCTGCTTTCCCACAAGGCCATGCAAAAATACATTGGTACTAGAGAGTTAGAGTGTATGAGAAAAGCAAGCACACATAGGCCTTGCACATGTACACAGCCACACACATACACAGAGAATGCATGTAATCATTACACGTGCTGTAGTCATTTAATCAGCAGTGTGCATGGACACACACAGACAGAGGGGCTTCTACTTGTGGAAGTACACACCAGCTGATCTTGTTTAGTGTGTGTGTGTGTGTGTGTGTGTGTGTGTGTGTGTGTGTGTGTGTGTGTGTATACAGTATATATATAGGGAGGGCTGAGCATTGAGTGAAGTGCTACTCTAAAGCCCAACAGGATTTTCCAATCAAGAGCAGCAGAAAGATTAATAGAGGCCTATAGCATGTTCTGTAGTGAAAGCTTGAAAGCTGTGCAAAAGAGAAATTATTAGGACATGCAGCTCCCACTTGCTGACTTTTTAAAAATAATTAAATATTAAAGAGACTCAAATTAGCACAGGCTGAGCTGCTATTAGCTGGAGTGTGAGTGGCGCTCCAGTGCCATGAATTGCAGAGTCAAGCTACTACTGTCCTTGCATTTGTCCACCTTTGCCAGATAGGTTGAGCACACCCTCATACTGTGAACTGGTGCAAAGAGACTGAGAACAAAGATTTAGAACCCTTGCCTGAGGAAGTATCTAAATCTTTTCAACAGCCTTCTTCCCTTAATCTGCCAAGCAAGGTTTGCCGAACCAGAAGTCAGAGCAATACTGACTGCCCTCCAGACAAAGCCAAATCGATGAACATGAGTCTACTCTAAATCTCTCAGCTCAGTGAATGGATTCCATGTAAGACGCCTATGCTGAGTGGATGAGATGTCCACTCTGACTTTCTTTAAGGCTGTTTTCTTGGAGGGAAAACGATGATGTCATGTAGTCATTCAAATACCACAAACTTCGCCTTGCTCATTGAATGCCAACATGACACAGCTCCTCCGTTGTTCTCATTTGACAGTTTGATATGGATTTGGTGTGTCAACGTTGACTCGGAAATGGCTCGATAATCATAGCACTTGAGAAGTACGGTGGTGGGTAATTTGACTGATCTAGCTATCACACCTTAATGGATGCGATGCAGCAAGAGAAGCCAAAGCATGCTAACATACAACCCTTTTGTCTCTTCTGCCTTTTAAGAAGAAAAGACTGATGATCAGTGAAAATGAAAGAGAAAGAGGAAATTTAGCAGAGGAAACCCCAAGAAGGAAACATGCATCTAGGCCACTAAGTCATTTCCCTTGTGTTTTGCCTCTTCCTTTTCTTCTTTTTCAAATATACACTGGCAGTATAAATTATGTACATCATAACTGAGGTTTACACAGAGTGGGAGAGGGCCCATGGGTTTTAGGACTTCGAATTTCAGCTTTTTATCCCCTGTAAAGTCTGGCCGCAATTAGTTTGGGAATTAATTCAGGCTTAGAACTTTGCCTCCCCCTTCCTCTTTTAGATCTGAACTGATTCAGCCCAGCCTCTTTCACACACGCGCACACACTAAATATTTGCCCTGTGGAGGATAGATTTTTCCCACAGAAATGGTAACACCACCATTATAGTAATGTGGATATGCCACTAAACTAAACATGTTTGCTAATTCCACGCTTAGTGGGTATGTGTGTGTATGCAAGACATACAGCTGAAGATGGTCAGGCCAATTACATAAAAAGAATCAATATGCATCAATTTGCAAACTGTAGCTAAACCATTGGGTCTTTAAAACCCCAGGCACTGAAGTATTAGCCTAATGACTTTAAGAACTGTTTGTGAAACTACCCAATAAAAAACACAGGCATCACTTTGGTCTTCTTCAACCAACCCCTCATTCAGAAAAGACAAGGGAATCTGCAACCAACAATTAATTTCATTATCAGTTGGTCTGTCAATTATTTTAATATCCTGAAAAATATAGGTCACAAGTTCTGTGAGCCAGCAGTGGCGTCTTCAAATTGCTTGTATGGCTGAAATGAGACCCATGCACAAAAAAAATGCTTTAGGGACTAGCCAGATATTATATTTTAAGGACAGTGCAACAACTAGATCACCCTGCTGCCATGTTCTTTATTTATTCTGATGTTTCCCCTTCATTTCAACAGGCTTGCTGTTCCTGGTGGGATCTATTAACTTCTGCAACCTCTCACACCATGTCTCTTTGGGAAAGGGGATTGGAGAGCAGTCATTAGTTTATTCCTATACATTTTCAGTACAGTGTTTCCCACAGGTTGAGAATTTACTTGTGGTGGTGGGTGGCCCAGGATGTGACGGCGCAGCGCGTGATGGCTGGATTCAGTAATAAACTAGTCAAACGAAGGTTTATGAATTATTTTTTGAAACCAATGACTACATAACATTAACAGATCATTTAAAAAGAAGTCATTATTTTCATATTAAACAAATTCGACTAAAAGATGATAGAGATGAAAATATTGTGACACTATGCTGCATCTGACACAATTTCAGGGTGGTTATTAGGGCTGCACGATATGAGGAAAATATGCAATATGCCATAAAGTTGTTGAATATCGCGATAATATTACTTGCGATAAATAAACAGATATTAAAATGTACTCAGTTCTGCATTTCCACTGCTTTCAGTATTGTGCTAAAATACAACCAATTGCTTGTTGAATTTAAAACAAATGAAAGGAAAGTGTAGCCATGACGTGATTTGTCAATTAAATCAGTTCTTTTTGCTAATGTTAACATTCAGCAGATAAAATACCTGATTACCCAGAGCCCAAATGTTTTATGTAGCCTATTAACAGCTAACTGTAATACTAGCATATACTATGATCCATACAGAAAGTTACATTATTATAACTCTCAACACTGTCTCCTCCTAACTCCTGTTGAATCATTTAAGACTAGGGCTATCTAAAGTAAATTCTTGTTCATTTTGTTTTCTTTCGTTTTTTGAACGGTTTTAATCCGTGTTTTGAGGATCCTACATGCCGTTTTCTACTATAGCTAACGTTACATGTCCTGTTGCACTCATTAAGATCTCATCTGGGCAGATTTGTGTCATTCAAACAATTCTGAGTTGTAGTTTAAAAATTTGACAGCAAATGTAATAAAATTACGGGTTGTATTGGGGCTGAGCTCCGATTAGCGGTTAGTTGCAGTCAGCTCCGGTTAGCTCCGCTATAAAGATATGGATCGGAGGAGACTGCCGCGGACCGGGGTAACAACCAGACTCTGATAAATGATGTTCGGGGGAGCTCTGCCGCTGTGTTTCTATGGTTTTATTAGAACAGTTCATTGAGCCTGAAGTGCAGCACTGACGCTGTCATGCACGTGGCACAAGACTTCACGAGGAGGAGGGGCTGGAGGCCGCTGGTCTGTGTGCGCTGTAAAAAAGAAATACACCGTTGGTTGGGAAAATAAATGTAATTTGGATTATCTACCTGGACGGGTCTCAATCTACCTGGGCAGGGGCGCCCCAGTAGAACCTATGTATGGGAAACACTGCAGTATCACTACTTTCTCCACTTTATGTGTGCAGACTGATACTTACTAGTAGGCTACACACAGATCAGTCCAACAAACCCTTTAGTCTTGTGTGTGTTGCAGAGCAATAACAATCAGGTAAATCATTATATTGCAAATATAATAATGTTATTTATGACACATAGCACAATAAATCAAAGTAAGAGAGAGCATGTGTGTTTGAGGAAGAATGAGAGAGCGTAGATATATAGACAAAAGCTCTTAGGCTAGATGGATGTCAGAGAGCGTCCGATGTATTCATCCTACTTGCTGTCTACTATGGCTCTCAATCATGTTTATTATCTTGACAGTCATGTGTGGGAAGCATCAGTATTCAGACCCAGCTTCTTTAATTTTCCTAGAATGCAGTGGATTTTCGGAAATCTAGAGCTAAAAACAAGTATGCTGTGTGTTACAGTGATCACAAACTGTTTCAGCAATAAAATCCAGCCTGTGATTATTGGTGAGAACAGTAACTTGAACCTTGACATCTAATACAATAGTAACGTTGGCCTGTTCCTGCTCCTTCAATGTCAATTGGTTAAGAATAAACAATAGGCTTTTTAGAATCAGAATCGGTTTTAATGGGTAAGTATGTGTAAACATGTACAAGGAATTTGACTCCGGCTTTTTGTTGCTCTCACCATATACACAGAAATAGACATACGGCTAAAAACAAGGAGAACAAAGCTGAACAAGATAAACAGAAAACATTTGACTATTATGTGTATAGATAAAATGTATATTTACATATACACATGCACTTACATACACACGTAAACAAACAGCTCAGCTAAGAACAGACGATTAAGAACAGTAATACAATAGTGCAATGCAAAAGTGCAAATGGTGCTGGAATAAAGAATTAAAAATATAACAGGCTGCTTATATCTTAGGTAGGTGGATGTGATAGTATATAAAGTATATGTTTGACAAATATACATGTTTAAGTGATGTGTTTAACACTATAAAATGTGTAATTTAACATTATAACATATCATTTACTGAAAGGTGGATGCTTGGTGGTACAGGGTTATTGCACAGGGATTGATCTTGATACATTCATAAGTGACGGCCTGTGGGAAGAAACTATTCATGTGTCTGGTTGTTTTGGTGAACAGTGTTCTGTAGCGCCTACCAGAGGGAAAAAGCTGAAACAGATTGTGTCCAGGGTGTGATGGGTCTGCAGTGATGCTTCCTGCCTGTTTACTGACTCTGGATGGAGCGCAGGTTGGCACCAATGATTTTCTCTGCAGTCCTTTTGCAGTCTGTTCCTGTTCCGTTTGGTGGCTGATCCAATCCAAGCAGTGGTGGACTTGCAGAGAACAGACCTGATAATTGCTCTGTGGAACTGGATCATCAGCTCCTGAGGCAGTGGAACTTCCTGAGCTGGTGCAGGAAGTACATCCTCTGCTGGGCCTTTTTCCTGATGGTGTCTATGTTGGACATCCACTTCAGGCCCTGAGAGATTGTGGATCTCAGAAATCTGGACGATTCCACAGCAGACACAGTGTTGATCAGAATAATGATGGGGGCTCCACCCTGAAGTCCACTGTTATCTACACAGTTGTGAGAGCATTCAGCTCCAGGTTGTTCTGACCACACCAGAGGACCTCTAGTCTATGCAGACTCATCAGCGTCCCGGATTAGGCAGATGACTGTTGTGTCGTCTTAAAATTTCAGGAGTTTAACAGATGGGTCTCCTGAGGTGCAGACATTTCCTATCTGACATGGCCCCCATATCACACCAGGAAACAATAGCTGGACACAGGTCATAAAGGTTGCTGTCTATGTAAAGCCAGGAAGGGCATGTGCTTGCATCGGCTTCTTTGATATTCTCACGGCCCGATAATTTAACCATTTCCTCATTTGCCATCTGGGACGATATCATCCCTGCAATTATCCTAGGGTTCGTGGCCTCCTAGCTTTGCAGTGCTGCACATCTGGTTCATTTGTGTTTGTGTATGATAAGAGCTTGTGTTTGCGAGTGAGAGAGGAAACGAGAACAAGAATGAGTGAGGGAAGTAGTGGGGCGGAGTGTTGACTGGCAGAGTTTCCTCCTAGTCAAGTTTAATTGGACAATTGTTTAGTTCAACCTCAGGCTCTCTGGGTTCACAAAGGCATACAAAGCTGCCCTAGTATGGACTATTGAGCAAGAAAAGGGTGGCAGAAGTAGTTGCTTTGGCTCTTTAATGGCAGCAACTATGGGAGGATGCTGAAATACAAAAAAATAGCTGGAATAATATATAATAATAGTGTAACCTCCATAATATTTTTGCCTTGATGTTGTCTTGAACTATGAATTATTGGTAGGGAATTCTGCCATAAACGTATTCATCCAGGTTGAGCCACAGACTTAACTAAAAAATTACAAAAATTAAGTCACATTTAGCCGGATTCACTGCTGGCTGACGAGAGCGCAACACAATCTCCCCCAGATTCATCAGAGGCAAATCTCCACTTGACCCAATGGAGGCTGTCCAGTCACAGCATTAGAGCTGCATCGAGCCTGGGCAGAGGCCTAGTTTCTCTTGGGACTGGGGGGATGGGGTGGGTTTGGCACATACGGTACTCTGGTAGCCCAACATATGAGAAGTTATCAAGCATTTATGTCAGGTTCTGTAGCAGCCAGACCAAAAAGGTTCGGTGCTATCTTGCCAGGCGACATCACCCTTAAAAGCCCTGCATCGTTTGGTAATGCTATGGACTGAAAGCTTGTCAACAGTCATTAAATAATACCAACATTGGCAACAGTGCCCACTACCACACTGCCATGAAAGTGCTCAACCAACACACCAGTTAAAGGTGCCCTGCAATGACACTTAAAAAGAAATGAAAGGCAGGTTCAGAAACATGTTCGAAAGGCGCAGAGTAAAAATCTAAATGTATGTAACTCTGAGACACAAAAGCACTTAGGGTAGGCAAAGGAAGTACCCAAAATAGACTAGTGTGGTGAAGTGTATTACCTCACCCCCACTCACATAAGAAAATATGTCCATCACCATCATGCATGCTAAAGCCTTGCTGATATACCCGACTGTGCTAAGCTAGCAGCACATACTGGAGTTTTCACAGCTGGTTGCATGTAGGAGAGAGTCAGCAGAATGGACGCAAATTGTATGCCTATGACATGACACTTTACATTTTTTTTTAAAGACCCCTATCAAAATGAATCATGTAGTTCTAAAAATACTCCTGCCTAAGCCATTTCCTTTATTCTGTTGTGCTAAATTAAGCCCTAGGGCAAGTCAGCCATCAGCAATGGTGATGTCTCTTTGGGTGATGATGGTGGCTGCTGTTAATTCCCCAGCACTTCAACTTGGCCTGGTCATGGAAGAGCAGAGCGAGGCTTGCAGATTTCACAGGAGAGCTGGAGACAGATGTAGCCAGACATAATGGGGGTTGAAAAAGGGGGGGGGGGGTTGGGATGGGGGCAAGCTCATGGTCACAGCTGCAACCTCGCCAGAGGATTGGAGGCGCGCTTTTAATGAAGGGTTGTAATCAAGTCGCTCATGCTAACCTCCCACACCCATTGAGGCTGACTTGCCAAAATGCCTCTCTTATGACAGAGGGTTTAGTATGCTTGAGGAAGAAAACAATGAAAGGAAGAACAGTACATGTAATGCACAAGATAGAATGGTGTTTTTAAACAACCAATCTGTTCTCCATTTTGGCATATACTGTATAACATATCTGTATTGCATGCGGTAAATAAATTAAGCCAGATGTCACGCTAGCAGAGAGCCAGTAAAGGCATGAGAAAAAAAAATTAGATTTAGACCTGCCGGGTAAATAAAGGCTGGCATGTGCATCGAAACACAAGACTACATTTAAAATGCCACAATATATTTATTTTTAATGTACTCAATGTTTTTGTTGTGAAACCTTCAATAGATGACAGCTGGATCCTACCGCCTAACAAAGATCAAAACTGGTTGGTCAGACGAAGAAAATCTTCAGCAGTGCGAGGTGGCGAGTGAACAGCAGAAGTGGCACACTCACTAGGGAGGCATTTGTTGATGAGACATCTGTTGGGCAGTGATTTCCTCCCCTCCGAGACAGTTTTCAGTAGACCAAGGCCATGACTCAGGTCTGCGCCAGCTGCTGGTCCATGACTAGATACATTTCACATTTTTCCCTATGACTCCTATCATGGTCAGTGGTGCAAATACACAGTTTCCATCAAATTCAGAAGCAACTGTAGATGAAAGAGTTTCTGATTATGACTTTTTGGGCCTTAGTGGACATGACCACCAGATGGATTATAAAAAAGACATTTTGCTTAGGGAACTGAAGATTTTCACACATTTCATTAAATTGTGAAGATAGATGGTTAAGTCTGTCTTGGGTATAAATACTGCCTTGATGCCCACCAGAAGGAGGGATGCACCCCCTGTAAACATGGGCATACAGTCCTCATGATTGGGTAATTAATTTAACTACTGCTACCGTAGATTATTCCTGTTACCAAATATCTGTACTGATTCTCTCTCTTGCTGGCTTCACAAGACCATGATCGTGCAGAGTTTTGCTGTCTTTTGAAATCATCATTAAATAGCAGTACGCATTAACACATCTGCTAGTAGAGGAGAGGTGGGGGTAGGGAGGGCATAATTCTCCTTGTCATCTGAGACAGCATTCCTATATTAGACATGCTAAACCAGATCACTGCAGAACATTAAGCCTGACAGCAGCGCTTTAATATTTGATGCACTCTGCTACCGTGGCATAAACCACCAAACTGCTGTAGCACAGGCTAAACTGACAATTCGCTGATATATTTTTCAAAATTCAGGCTTCCACACATCACATGGAAGTGGAGAAAAGTTCTTTGCTTTCAGCAGAGTTGTGAGGGATGCTGAGATGGATTAGTCAGCAGGGAGGAGAAATGTATGTTTTTCACTGGTGCTTTCAACAGGTTGCCCTAGATGCAAAACAAAACCTGCCAAGACTTTCTCCACTGGCATCAAGGGTTTCAACTTTTGGAAAATATCATAATGATGGTCTCACAGATATGCAGAGCTGACCTAGCACACAGCCAGTAAACTCATTACAGGGTTGGTGGAAAGCCAAAAGACGCCAGTGGGCCTGTCATGGTTCTTCAACAGCAGAGCAGGTAAACTTGTTAACTTTGACATCCACATGACCCCCCGAGAAGAGGAGGGGGAGAAGAGAAGTGTCGCAGAATCTGGTAATGCCAGAATCAGACTATACGAAATTCAGCCCGACAGACACATCGCAGACAAATGTTTAAAGTCGTGCCCGATAATGAGCGTCGGGACCGACAAACGTGTGTCTTTACCTCTTGTAGTGTGACATAATCAAACGTCTTGTCTTTTTTCGCCTAGTGTGACAGGTTCTACGACGTGTTCCTTGACATTAACCAATAGGAAAAAAGAGTGCTCTCTGCCTCTCTGGCACACAAATGTAAACATGGCGAAAAGAAGGAGAGACGCTACTGCTGCTGTCTGGTGAAGGAAAGATACACAGTGCCCATATAGGCTTTTTTCACGGCAGGGATCGCCCCGCTTCCCAGCATTGCACGCTAGTTGGCTAGCCACTAGCAGTTACCTGTTGCTCTTCACTTTGTTTGTTTTTTAAACACGGGTAAACCAGCTAAAAATAGCCAATAGACTCCTTTCCCATTGCCAGTAGACGAGTATGCCTGTCTGTTTTTTTTCTGGTGGGTCACATTCAACGTTACAAACGCGCCGGAGAACAGGTCTTAACTTTTCCTGCTACAGCTTTCTGATACAAAAGCACAAAACTGCAAACTCCGCTGTACATTCACTTGATATCTTTCCTAATAAACTTAAACTCTCCTCGGCTCCAACCACTTGCTCTGCATTCACAGTAACTCACTCACTCCACCACACACTCCCCAGACACCGCCACACACACTAAATACTACTCTTACAACATAGGGTTAGTAAAAAGTAGAAAGCAGCATGGAGGCCATTAAAAATGGTACGTTGATACTTTCTTTTTATATCTGTTACGTATTCAGTCTCTCTTTTTCAAACTCTGTGCTGTGTTGCTCTGTGTTGATGTTAGAGCGCTTCATGGTCAGAATTTGTAGCCGAGATGACAGAAGTTACCGATGGAGGCAACGCACGTCATAGCACCGTGCCAGAGAAGGGTCAAAAATTAGAATTTCCGCCCGGGTGCCCTGTTTCCATCATTGCCGGTCGGAGCTGGAGCCAATAAATACCCGTGCACACTGCAGAGTAATTTGTCCCGGGAGAGAATGCGATTGTAACCTTTCCCACTGCAGACAAAAGTTACATGTCAGAGGGTGTAAGTGGGTTTTTTGGCCAGTGGGAAAGGGGTATTACTAAGTCATAGCAGGGACAGAGGAGGTTGTCTGAAGCACTGTTTTCAGTGCCAATTAAAATAGGCTCAAGTTATGTAGGGCCAAAAGCCTGTCTGTATTCCTTCTGGTTGTTCTTAAATTAGACAAGTCAGGATTCAACTGAGACTGACAAGAGATTGCATTAGGCACTGCAGCCCATTAGAAGAGCTGTGAAGCAGAAGCTAAAAAGGCACATAGAGGTCACACCAACAACTGTCACTACTATCGCCTGTTCTACAGGAAAGCAGGGACTATGTGTTGTAAAGATAAACCGCTGTAGCCTTTAATAATGACATGTGGACAGGCACTCTGCAGAAACAAGAAATGTTTGGGATTAAGGAGCGGAGTTGTGAAGTTAATGTAATAATTTACAGCTCCATAAGGACAAAATTCACTCATCACAAGTAGGGTTGGGTACCGAGGCCCGGTGCTAATACGGCACCGGTGCCTAAACAACCGGTATCTACCGGACCGAATAGCAACGCAGATTTCGGTGCCTCATTTCGGTGCCTCTGAAATGCCTGCACTGCTCTCTGATGCTCCGAAGCCTTATGGACGGAGCACCCCGAGACTCATGTCTTTCTCAAACTCTGTGCAGCATATTGGATAGCCTACTTGCAACCATGTGGGTTTTAATCTGGTCACTAAATTTGGGATGTCCTTCGAACTGTTTTATACCATGCTGGCTTGTAAATCCACTGATCATTGTTCAGATTAACTGGATTTGGTACTAAATGTTGCTGTCATAAATACTGGTGTGAATGTCATGTAACTAAATGAACTGAATAGTTGGAAAGGAGAGACACCCGCCTCCTGTTCAGCTTTAGATTTTAAACTTTACCCACACCCAGATAATCCAAACCCCTTTACAGAGCAAGGCGTGTATTATGCCTGCTGCCAGGGGTTTAAACCTCCCCCCCCGCCAATGTCAGGTCTGCTGGTTGTGTCAGGCCATGCCCACACTAAGCTGGCTAAATTTGAAAACACATTTTATTCTTCTTCATTTTGGCCTCCTATCCATACTAAGCAAGCATTTGTCCCACCCAAAAATGGTGCATCTTGATCATGCTCTCCAGAGTGGCTAAATCTGAAAAAATAAAAAAAAATAAAAATAATTGTTTTGGACAAGTTTCATCCAAAATGATGCTTGCCCAGACAGCCAGGTGCTGTGTAGCAGTAATGATAAGACGGCAACCTCACCTCTGGCTCTCCGTGATTGCTCATTTTAAAGGGGTGATAGAATGCAACAACCGATTGTACCTTGTCATAGTTGAATAACGACAGTTTGGTGGATAAACAGGACATACATAGAACCTCAAAATCCCATTGACACCTCCTTCCTCTGCAAATCTCACAATTTGAAACTGCCTCTGAAAACTGGCAAATCTCAACGAACCACCAAGTTGACGTCAACTCGGTGGCTCCTCCTCATTTGGCTCTAGTCTCTACCTTTGTCACGCCCAAACATTTACATGTTGGCTACACCACTGATCAGAGATCAGGTAGTCTTCTGAATAGGTCGCGCAGATCTCACAAATGTTATACATTGGGTCATATACATCGTCTGCTATTTTATCAATAAATTCACTTCTGAGACTTTTTCTATGCAAGAAATCAACTATGTAGAGGTCAAATATGGGCCGTTTTACAAAAATGTATGGCTAATTGCAAATTTTGTCCCACTGTGTGTCGGAGTTCAGCGGCCGGTGCTGCCTGGGTTGCTGCCTCGCCGCCCGGCCTGTCCTCCTTCACAGACCCCGGCCCGATGTAAGCTAGATGGAGCTCCGTCACGGCTGGCAGCCCGCGGTGCTCCATACCTGCGCAAAGTCCCCATTTCTGGGTTACTGGACTACCAAACGCCGCTGCCCTGAAAGAGCTCCAGGGCCTGCAGCTCGCTGCTCTCCCTCCCCTCTTCCTGCTAAATGGCTGGTGTGTGTGAGTGAGAGCACGGTCAGCAAGCTTGTTATGCCCGCAATCTCTTACCACAGGTTCCAGTTAATCTCATAATGGATATGTGTGTTGAGTTATTTAAACAAACGATCGGGGAAATAAACGCCTCTTGTCCGCGAGTGAGCTGGATGGAGCTCTATCAATGAAAGCTAGCTAGCCTCCTCCTAACGAGACCTCTGAAATTCACAAAAAAGCATTAAATTGAAATCGGACAGTGTTAGTTAAGTGTTAGCTAAGCTTTGTAAGACCTTAGGGTAGCTGTGATATACATGCCATGATGAAATTCAAAGTGTAAATATACTATAGTTATGCTGAAAGTGTAGCGGCGATCTTTTCCCATAGGATTGAATGGGACACATAGCCCCGGTAGCCTCGGTAGTCCAGTAACCCAGAAACGGTGACTTTGCCCTGGGAATGTAGCACAGCGAGCTGCCGCTTTCTTGTCAGACTGTGTGAATGGCCCATATTTGAGCTTTATATAGTTGATTTCTCGCATAAAAAAAGTCTCAGAAATGAATTTAGTAACGAAATAGCAGGCAATCAATGAATAACATTGCAGTGTCTGAAAAATGAGACCTGCTGTCTCGTCTCCAATGTATGTGTATGTGGTTCGCTCAACCAATCAGCGTGCAGCTCATCTAAATATTCATGAGCATACCATATTTGGAAAAAAGCTCTTGTTCAAAATAGAGCCATATTCACAGGGTAGTTTAGGGCCCATAGAATAGCACTCGGGCCATTTTCAGCCCAACCAATGTTACATACCCTATTAGGAGACGTTAAGGAACAGTGTGACCTACCCTATATAATCATTCTATCACCCCTTTAAATGCCAAAATAGAGTGATTACACAATACAGGTTTCATCATTAATTTGGTTTTATTAACCTGTGTCAGGTTTAGGTCAACTTTACAAGCTCAACATAGTAATCTGGCCAATGGTATTAGTACAGCTAAGCATGAATTATTGGTGTTCCAAGTACTTTATACTAGAGCTGGGCAATATATCGATATTACATCGACATTGTGATATGAGACTAGATATCGTCTTAGATTTTAGATATCGTAATATAGCTTAAGTATTGTCTTTTCCTGGTTTTAAAGGCTGCATTACAGTAAAGTTGTGTCATTTTCTGAGCTTACCAGACTGTTGTAACTGTTCTAGTATTTGCCTTTTCCCACTTAGTCATTATATCCACATTATTGATGATTATTTATCAAAAGTTTCATTGTTTAAATATTTTGTGAAAGCACCAATAGTCAACAGTACAATATTGTTGCAGTGTCGATATCGAGGTATTTGGTCAAAAATATCGTGATATTTGATTTTCTCCATATCGCCCAGCTCTACTATCTCAGTCATCACCAGAAAATGTAATACATTGGGCCTCAGGCATATACCACTCATACAGAGAGAAACCATTCCCTGTCACAGGAAAGCGCTGCACAGATGACATGTCATTGGCAGCTGTAGTATTATTAATATTCTAATTGTTTTTTTCTCTAATACGAATATTGACAATGTTAAATGTGTTATGTTTTTGTCTGCTACTTTTGAAGGTAGGACTAAAAGCTCCACAGTGTGAAAGTCTGCTTTTTACTCTTTGGTAGCAAACCAGGTATTCTTAAATGGTAATTTAAGTGGAGTTGATTATGCTCATGATGAAATCTCATACTATAAATCTCACAGAAAAACTTAACAGTTTTCGGATAAGAAAATGACAAAGTCCGATGAAAAATGAGGTTTCAAATGCTGAGACATTTCATTAGCTAGAATGACATAATCGGCAAAGCCTTGTAAATACTAGAATTTTTGATACAACAAATTCTTCCCATAGCACGTTGTTGGCCTGAAAAAAATGTGGATTCTGACAATTTGCCTTAAGCCTAATGAACTTGATTTAAACCTGTCACATGTTCTGCATGCCTGCCTTTAGTGTGAACATGGCCTCAGTGTGAGCATGTCTGGCTCACACCCCCCTGTCCCTGACAGCCACATCAGCCAATTGTCAACAGCAGCTGATGAGTCCTTTCCCAGTGCACCCATCAGCATACACACACCCACACACACAGCACTAGTACTCAAAGGGTTTTGTGCAAATTCATGAGAAGACCCCTGGCTAACGTCTCAATAATCTCTCACACAGTTCTATAAAAAGACATGACTGTTAGCAAATGCCTATGCCTGTCTAAAGGAAGCTTGTTGTCACATTACACATAGAGACCTGTATCATCCAGTCTTTAACAAAGGCCAAATTAAAGCAGAGGAGCACATGATAATTCGTCCAAAACACTACAACAATAGTCTATTGATTATGTGACTATTAAAAAAAAAAAAAGTCTCGTCAATTTCTTAGCCGTTTGACTTTTGGTGTTGAAAGTCTCACGTTTTACAACATGCACTAAAAAGTTTTTACCTGATCAGATGTGGCTAACCTCTCTTGGGTGCCACTGTACAAGAAACAAGCATTTAGCACGTGATAACCATTGACTGTAAATATTAATGGACAGAACATGTGTGATGTCACCCATTGGTTTGTTGAGATCTGCTATGAGTAGAGATGGTCCGATACCATTTTTTGCTTCCCGATACCGATTCCGATACCTGAACTTGCGTATCGGCCGATACCGAGTACCGATCCGATACCAGTGTGTCATATATTTTATTATGTTTTAACAACTGTATACTACTATCCCTGTATGGATGTGATATGACTTCTATCTTTGTTGTCGGTCTGGCTCAGATTAAACTCTTTGTGAAACATGAACAAACACAAACAATGAATGCCACAGAACTTTCTTTTTTTTATCCAGTTTGACAGCCAGTTATAACGGAAAAATAACATAAACTACTTTAACGTAGATTTTCTTTAGGGCTTTATTACGTGGTATCGGATCGGTGCATAAACTCCAGTACTTCCCGATACCGATACCAGCATTTTAGGCAGTATCGGAGCCGATACCGATACTGGTACCTGGACCAACAGATCCCCTTGCTCTGGATGGAGACCAGTGAAGGATATTAGAAGCACTTTTCCGGTGATGGGTGAGCGTTACTGCGCAGCCTCCAACTGAGCTCGAAGACGTAGATGTGACGTGAGCAACCTGTCTGAAAGTTGTAAGTCTTCTGGTAGCTGTGCCAAGAGAAATCTCAGTCATTCCGAATCTTGCAGAGACGGAGAGCGTAGGTATATGTAAGGTGATAACATAGGCACAGGCTAATTATTGCTAACTAAAATGCTAGTTAACATTAGAAAACATTAAGAAATTAAACTTAAACAGCTAATGTGAGTCGAAACTACCTGCGAGCTTCTCCTGTACTGTACGGTAATTTCTCTACTGTGCGACAGTAAGTCGCGTGGTTATGACACAATCGTTAGCCTATTTTTACAAAAACGTCTGCTACGGAGCCATAATGTGAGATACAAGGTAATGGAGCCTTTTATACACTGTCGTGTTTCTTTAGAAATAAACAATGGACAAATAGAGTCTTTAAACGCTTCAGATGTAAAGTTATTCACTGTCAAAGTGGCGCCAAAATGAATGGCAGTCAATGGAATGCAAACGGGAGGTGATGGCTTGTTAGCATCAAAATGGCGCCATAGGAGCTACGCATTCCGAGGATAAGCTTACCCCCTTGGCCATTACGGGCGCAGCCATCTTGGTTGCGGATGTGACGATTTTAGACGTGAGGGAGGAGCCGTAGACTGTTGGGCGGTATCTGACTGTGACGTTAGCTGAGAGTTGGCAAAGCTGCTTACACTCTACGTTACATTACACACTTTCACTGCCAATCTGGATGCAACTGCTGCTGAAAGTTAGCCTACATAATTCGATGTAAGATTTAGCTTCGCTAGGTTTTAAATATATCTTTGTCCAATAGTTAAATTACATATAAGACAGGCCGCGGATTGTCAATCACATCATAGCCACGCCCTAAAATACCCCCTGCTTTATCGTCGATTTTAAAATCAATGAGACCATAATTCAAAAAATTATCATTCCATATTGCAGAACACTTAAAACTAGCGATTGAGACCATAAACTCATATGAAAATGTTTACTGAGGTAATAAATCAAGTGAGAAGTGGGTCACTTTCTCATAGACTTCTACATAAACCGACCTCCTTTTGCAACCGCACGTGTCGCCCCCTGCTGGAATTCAGATAGAATGCAGGTTTAAGACACTTTGGCATTTGCAGCACTTCGCTGAACCGGATGATTTGTCCATTAATATTTACAGTCTATAGTAGGGCTGGGCGATATGGAGAAAATCAAATATCACGATATTTTTCACCAAATACCTCGATATCGATACCGCAGCGATATTGTAGTGTTGACTATTGGTGCTTTCACAAAATATTTACACAATGAGATTTTTGATAAATAATCATCAGTAATGTGGATATAATAACTAAGTGGGTAAAGGCAAATAATAGAACAGTTACAACAGTCTGGTAAGTTCAGAAAATTACATCACTTTACCGTAATGCAGCCTTTAAAACCAGGAAAAGACAACACTTATGCCATATTACGATATTACGATATCCAAAATCTAAGACGATATCTAGTCTCATATCACGATATCAATATATCATCGATATATTGCCCAGCTCTAGTCTATAGTCATAACCTGTGTATTATCAGCCTACAGTGTCTGGCACCAACACGCATTCTGTATCAGTCTAACAGCCTAGATGAGTGAAACATTTACCTGAAAAGGGTCCAGTGAAAGTAAAATCACACATACTGAACTGCCCTAAACACCATCACTAATAAGGAAGTATGGCACGTTCTGCTCCCTCTCTCAATTGCTTGGTCAATACGTTGCAAATGAGCCTACTAGACAGCTGTTTAAAAAAACTCAGTCGTTTCTCTCAAAAAACTTATTCTTTTTCTTTGTTACTTGGCATTAAGACAAGTAACCTAAACTATTGTGCAAAACATGTGTGTGTGAAATTAGCTTTTCATCCCCTTCTTTGCACCTCTAAGTTGTAAAATGTATAAATTGATTTGAATGACATGCAGGTGCAATGTCATAATATGGGATTAAATGCTGGTGATCCCTGCTTGAAATCGCGAGGGCAGGCTTCTTAAAATAAATCTTTACAAATGACACAGTTTAGCAGTGAAACACAGGTCCGCTGCCTCTCACTCATGCGCTCTACCAACAAGAGATGACATCATGTTGGGTCAGCTTGGGTTTTAGTGCTCAGCTTGCCATCTACATCTGCCATTTCGAGCACGTCATGTTAGCCTACATTTACTTTGAACACTGGTTATTTAACCAAGCACTATTCTGCTGCATGCCTGTGATGACCGTTTACAGCATTCACACCTGGAAGGACTTACAAAATAAAAATAAAGATGAATGACGTGCGATTAATGTCTTTGTATGAAATTAATGCAAGGAAATATTATAATCGTAATCGTGAAAAACAAAAGTGTCAATGATGCAGCCAATGCTCGACTGATTAACGAGTGCAGAAAGACGTATTAAAATATAGTTAAATGTGGTTCGGGTCATGTGCAGTGGACGTTACACCGTCTCAACCAAAAGCCATTGTGACAGTGCGTTGTAGTAAAATCTCACTCACAACAATGTAGGATGCAATGGAAGGTACCACAGTCATTTTGGATGTGACAGACTCACGCAGGACTGGCCCACATTGCATGACAATGCTAAAATAACACATAAGACAAGTTTACACAGCGTCAAACCGTCTTGTCGGCTTCAAAACCCCCCAACTGTACACTTCATTACAACCTGTCATCCGTTCGCTCTCCATACTCACCCCCTGAGGAACAAACCAAACAGCGAAGCGTCTTCCCCAGTCAGTTCACAGCGTAGCTAAGTATCCAAATTGCAGCGTAGATTTTTAAGCAGGTGCAGAAACACGTCAATTAACAAACATGCGCTTCGCTTAAGACCTTTAAAAAGCAAACCTACGCACTTATTACCCCAGTGAGATGATGCTGGTCTTTGTAACGTTACTCACCACCTCTGAGTGGAGTGGCGTTGAAAGAACAAGCCGAACAACGTCGAAACCAGGCGACTGTGGTCATTTTCAACTTCAGGTGCAACCCTCATGTATATCGACTCAGTGTTAACTGCTTTGACATTTAGCTTCAATAGCTTAGCCGTTGAGACAAGAGGAAGTGTCATTTCAGTTTGAGAGCGCGAGGCTAGCACGAGCTGTTAACCGTTAATGGGGGGAACAAACAGTGACAGCAAAACAACAACAGAGAAAAAAGACACTTACCTTTTGTAAAACTCGTCGTTGTTAAAAAACGTACTCAATTCAAGAACATTTAGTCCCACTCTGAAGATGTCGGTGTGACTTTACGAAGTGCTGTCAGTTGGTGTGGACTTCCTGAATGACGGAGCAGCATGAGCACAACCCCTCGCCCGTGTTTGACAGCTACTTTGACAGACAGGCGGAAATAAAGTTGTCTCATGTAGCTAGTGAAGGGTGCACTGAAGGATGTGCACTTCGTGTTTTGTACAGAATAAATACCAAATGTAATGTTTTGCATCTTGTGCAAACATACAGCATTGAATATATTTCGCAATGTTGCTTTAAAAAGCAAGTGCTTAAGTAAAAGTAAAGTAACAATACTACACCTTGATTCCTTTTGCAAATCATTAAAGATGCATAGACTGAGTCATACTGTTGCAACTTCATTGATGGCAATTCAGGTCGTCTCCTGAATGTACTTAGTGCAATGCTTCCACCTGCTGTTGCACTTGAGAAGTTCAACTGTAAAACTTTTAAAGCAATGTAGGGGAGACCGGGTACAGTTGTAACACGGGGTGAGTTGTAACACTACCAATTCCATGAATCAGGGATAAGATAGGAGTCATGTGACAGTTTCAGTTTCCTCAGGCTTCCTTTATGATCCCACATGGAGGTTTTCTAGTCTGTGTTGCTATCTCTCCTGAAGCTACAGCAGAAAATCTAATTCTGAGGTAAGAAAGTAAAAAAAAATAAATAAATAACAAGATAATATTTTGTTTAGTACTTCTACCGTTGAAGATAATGTTGTATGAGTTATATCAGGTGAAATTGTAGTTTCTCTAGTAAAGAATGGTGTATCAACCTCCTGCTAATTTCAAAGCACCATGCTAATACAGCTAGCTAAACAATGGGTGACAGTGGCGGGGTAGGATGTAACACGTGTTATGAAAGTGTTACATCCATCAAGTGTGGGTCAAGTGTTTATGTAGCTTTTGGGTCCACCAGGCATGCACTCCAGGCCTGACCAATTTCATTTGTCACCATTTTGACTCTGATTAACAATGCATTTAATTAGTTTTTTCTTGTCACCATTGTGACTTAAGAATGCATTTCATTTGTTTGTTCTTGTCGCCATTGTAACTGATAAAGAATGCATTTCATTTGTTTGTTCTGTGGAATGGGGGTAAATATGTTTATGTTAATTTGCTCTCACTCACACACGCACACATACACACACTGACACACACAAACACCCATATAAATATGCACGTACAGACATCCACACACAAACGCACATGTGTGCATGCACATACATTCCCCATATTCACACATATTTTATTGTTGCAGCCATTCATTTAAAATAAAACTGTTGTTGTGGCATATCACTTGAGTACCCTTAGTTTTTGTTCATTTTGTCTACCTGTTACAACTTACCCCAGTATGTGCTACAACCTACCCCAAGGACCACCTTGTATTTGTCATCATCTCACAAAGTCTGTGATATATATATATATATATATATATATATATATATATATATATATATATATATAGTTATATCCACATTAATGATGATCATTTATCAAAAATCTCATTGTGTAAATATTTTGTGAAAGCACCAATTGTCAACCCTACAATACCGCCGCAATATCGATATTGAGGTATTTGGTCAACAATATCGTGATATTAGATTTTTTCCATATCGCCCAGCTCTATATCAGGATATTATATATATATATATATATATAACCTGAAATAATTGCAGAAAGTGAGTCCTTCGTACATAATAAAACACGTGAGGAGCGTTATGAGGTTGGGTAAGCACCTTTATTGTGTATTTACTTTATGGCATTATGTCAGGCAAATAATAGGCTATAATAATTTTAATCTTAAAAGCAACTGAAATACAAAAATCACTAGTGAATACATGTTGAAATGTAGGTAGGCTACCACTGAATTTACAGCATTTACATATTTTACTTTTACTTTTTTTTTCTCAATCAAACCTCTCTTGGCACCACGGATGTTTAAGTTGGAATTTTTCATCTTCAATTTTGGTGTGCCTGCACACTGCCTTTCAATCTGTGTCTGTTCATGATGCTCCCTCAGTTTCTTACATGTCTGCTCAGCATAACAGTAACAACAGAGCTGCGTGTCTTCTGACAGGCCAGATTCTGAAAGACCACATATTGACTAACAAACGTGGCTGGAATTGACAGCAGTGGTCAGAGTTAGGGTTGCAAATGACAGTTATTCCGATAATTACTATTGGTTTTTCTTACTCCTGTAGCCCATCCTATGGCAAAGTTTCTACCCATTGGTTGAACCCACAATCCCTCACTTAAGAGCCTTACCCATTAGGCCACTGTGTCTTCATGTTCAGTATGTGGCTGATGATGTAGATAATATAGGGCTCATTCTTTTTACCCAACTGACTGTTTTTGGACCCTAATTAAAATAATAAATTGCCTAAATAAATGATCATATATTTTAAGTCAAACCAAATAGATGGGTTTCTTATTATGTTCCAATCCTGGCAGTGTGGTGACAGGAGATGACATAATAGTTCATCAGTATTATGAATAAATACATTTTGGGGAAATACAATGGCAAGAAAAAGTATGTGAACCTTTTGCAATTTCAAAGTTTTCTGAATAAATGTCATAAAATGTGATCTGATCTTCATAAGTCAAGGGTATTGACAAATATATATAATGTGTCTCAAATAGTAACACAAACAAATTCTGATCTTTCGTGTCTTTATTGAACACACTCATTCAACATTCAAAAATAGTAGTGGAAAAAGTAAGTGAACCCTCACTGGTTGACCATTTGGCCCACATTGGAGCAATAATCTCAACCAGGCACTTCCTGTAGCTGTGGATCAGACCTGCACATCGTTGAGAAATTTTAGCCCATTCTTCCTGGCAGACCTGCTCTGGCTCTGTCATATTCTTTGGACGTCTCGTGTGTATGGCCCTCTTCAAGTCAGTCCATAGCATCTCTATTGGGTTGAGGTCTGGGCTCCGACTTGGCCACTACAAAATGTGGATTTTGTTTTTCTGAAGCCAGTCTGTTGTGGACTTGCTCAGGTGTTTTGGGTCGTTGTCCTGTTGCATCACCCACCTTCTACACAGTTTCAGCTGACATAGACGTTCTCACATTACCCTGAAGAATTGTCTGATATACTTGGGAATTCATCTTCCCCTCAATGATTCCAAACTGGCACTGTAAGCAGTGGCTTCCTTCGTGGTGTCCTGCCGTAGATACCCTGCTTGTTCAATGTTTTACGTATTGTAGACTCATGAACAGAGATGTTAGCCAGTTCCAATGATGCCTTCAAATCTTGGCTGTCATTCAGGATTGCGTCTTGACCTCATTGATGAGTCTTCGTTGTGCTCTTGGTGTCATTTTGACTGGGTGCCCACTTCTTGGTAGAGTAGCAACCGTCCCAAAGTGTCTCCATTTGTAGATTGTTTGCCTAGTTGTAGACTGGTGAATTTCTAAAGTCTTTGAAATAACTTTGTAACGCTTGCCAGCTTTGTGAGCCATGGCTTGCTCTTTTTGGCAAGCCATGGCTCACAGAAGCGTGTTCATCTTGTGCAGAGCTTTTTTATCAGTCAAAGTAGCTGTAGTCCACACCTCCAAACTCATTATCTTAACGAGACTCCAGGTGTGCTAAAACCTGACTCCAATTAACTTTGTTGAGGTAATTAACTCAAGGGTTCACATACTTTTTCCACAAGCACTATGAGATTTTTTTTGGTCGTTCTCAATAAAGACATGAAAGATCAAAAAAATGTTATTATTTTAGACACATTATATTTGTCAATACCCTTGACTTAGAAGAAGATCAGATCACATTTTATGACAAATTTATTCAGAAAAACCATGAAATTCCAAAAGGTTCACATACTTTTTCTTGCCATTGTAACTAAAATTACAGCTTATTTGGTCCCTACAGGTCAAACATGTCTTAGTGATAGGGTATACCACTGGATAAGCATGTTTAAGCATGGGGAAACAGACAGGAGACACGAATACATCTTCAACTGTGGTGGCTGGTTTAATTGTAAAACACTGGATTTCACTATTGACCACTCATTAACTCTTCACAGATCATCTGAGTGTAGAAAAACAATGGATAGCGAGCGATCGAGCCGGGAGCCAAAACAAAGAGACCTCATAGCCTGTTCGGAAATATGCTTGTTTAAATGTTTTACCGTAGATTTCAATGCGCATACAGAAAATACGCCAATTATTGACTGGTATCTTTTATCAGGAATACTTCATTTGAATTGTTGAAAAATCAAATTAAAGATTTGTTACACATTAATATTACATACATTGTATACAGGCATAAGGTCAGACAGCTTGGAACTCGGAGGTCCTGCCAGTTGTAGGCGCTGTTCCAAGCAAGCTGCAAAACACAAATCGATTGTTTATTTTGTGTTTGTTTACATTTTTCAAGCGAACAAATGGCTTCGACTTTGCTATCACCTATGGTGGATTATTACAACGATGAAGAAGAACTTGATAGCGTGGAAGACGACGATGACCGGAGTTTCAGGGGAAGAGACTCAGAGGAAGGTAAACGAATTGACCAAAAGCTCTTGACAGTCGGGCTCTGTCTACTTGTTGGAAAAGTAACGGAAGCCCGCGATTATTGCATACATTTAGTTATTTTTAGTGCAGCATTTTAAAGTGATCTACAGATTAAGCTCGACTCGAAACAGTTTTTCTTAGCACTTCCTAAATCAAATTTTACCTGCCCGTTCCCAACGCTGGAAAGCTAGCCCAATACGAGCCACACGCAGTTAGCTTACTAGCTAACGTAACATAACAAGTCAGCTAACGTTACCCGACTACCGCCAATCAAGTGTCTGCCCAGGACAGAACATTTTCAGAAGCAGGTGATGTAAACTAGCTAAACCGTTTAACGTTACATTGTCTTAACGTCTTCAGTGCTGATATAAAATTGAGCCCACGTTCAACGATAATAATACACACTCGCAATTGTTTACATGCTAACTAACGTTAGCGTTTCAATACTAACGTTACGCGTGTGGCATCAATCAGTTTTTACCACATTATTAGGCAAATTGGCTCTACGTTATTGTATAACATGTAACTGTAAATTACGAAATTCAGGCATTTTATAACCCACCAGGATTAATACACAGTTTAAATAAATGCTATTCCAAATGGGGTTCATAGCGTTAATTAGCCAACTAGCTACGTAACGTTAGTTCCGAGCATTGACAGGTCGGCAGGCAAGCGAAACCCTGCGTGCTGTGTCCACTGCACTGCCCTTTTCACACCATTCAGTGAGGCAGGACGGATAGCAGTGAAAGAGAAAGAAAGACAAGAGGAAAGCAAGGCGATGACAACACTACAAGGTTAGCTAGTTTCCTGACATTGACTTCCAAGCGAACAGCTGGACTTGTGTTTTCCTCCTCCGGATACGTTGACGGTTCTGTTATGCCTAACTTGTTACTGTTTAAACAGCAGACTGTGCTAATTTAAGCTAGCACATTAATGCTAACCGAAAATGAAAGCTGCTGTGTCAGCTTAATACGACTGGGCCTTATCCTTCTCTTGTGTCGGGTTTTGAAGGTAACATTAACGCCGAATGACTTAGCTAGGTTAGCCGGTGTTGAGAAACTTGCCTCCCAAGTTTGCCACATCGCACTAGCCTAAACATATTAGCTTTGCTTTGAGAGAGTTGCCGTTTGACTGACAGCACGACTAAATTAGCCGGGGACAGTTTGTGATTAATCCCACCATGCGGCAAATTAACAGCTATATTTATGTCGCTATTATTGATGTAATTTGATTTAAAATTACAAGCGTTAGCTTTGTCTGGCTAAACTTTTTTCTGCTGTCGATCCGAGAACATATAGCCTAGTTTATAATATTTCATGGCAAATTTGGATTTCCCCTGGTGTCCTATTTCAACAAACTAGAGGGCATTCCCAAGTAGGGTGTTCACCATTACCTTACCCGGTGCCACGCACGTCCTTTGATCTGTACAGATCTCTGCTGTCTGTTTGCGGAAAAGCTAAAACACGACATCATTATCTTGTGGTACAGTATGCCGAAATGAGCGCATGCACATTATTATTTTTTAACAGAGAATCTGAATTGTAGTTAATAAATAGTTTGGACAATTAAGTCGATTCTTCTCCTATCATGGCCTTTTCCAGACACGGAAGATGCCAGTGAAACAGATCTTGCCAAGCACGACGAGGATGACTATGTTGAAATCAAAGAGCAGTAAGGATTTTACCAACCATGGATCAGCTGTTTTAACCTTAATAATAAATATTTGAAGTTGAAAGTTTTACATTCTTGCCCGGTGATATTAACTCTGGTTTATTTCATTGCAGAATGTACCAAGACAAACTGGCCTCTCTGAAAAGACAGTTGCAGCAATTACAAGAAGGTAATCACTTTTTCATATTTTTTTATTTTTTTTTTCCTCTCAAATGACTGAAGTGTGTGAGAAATTTTCCAAATGTGAATGACTGCTGCTCTTTATCTTGTGGAGTGATATTTGTGTGAACATGGGGATTCATTTTTGAAGGACACAACCAGATCCAACTGATTAGTCATGGTGGTGGTTAGGGATTAAATCATCGGGCCACAAAGGCTGTTTCCGAGTCATCTTAAAAGTGCAGCCACTGTCTCAGGCTAAAAAGAGAAACCAGCTGAGAAACGGATGATAACTGATGACAAACTGTCCTCATGAGCAGCTCATTTTCACTCATCTTCAAAAGTCTGTCTGGTGTTTACCAATTCAAACTATTTCTGAACAGCGTAGAAATTGTGAAGTGACAAGTTGTGAGCTTATTGTAAATCCAAATGCAGGAGTAGTCTAGATGGTTGGTGGCTGATGAGAGTAACAGGTATAGGATGCCAACATTTGCAGGTGAGTTTTCTAGAAATATTGGTGATTTATTTGAATGAAACAGCTCATATTGGAGTTGTAATAACTACAGAAGTTACTGGTTCTCATGGCACAAAAACATCTAAATCAGAATAACAGTCAATTCAATTTCATTTATAGTGTCATATCATGACAGAATTTATCTCAGGACACTTTAGAGATAGAGTAGGACCTAGACCACACTATAATTTACACAGACCCAACAATTCCCCCCCCCCCCAAGAGCAAGCATTTAGTGTGACAGTGCTAGTGTTAATTTTGTCACCTATTTTTAATTTAGTCTTAGTCTTGTGCCAAATGTCCTTGTTAGTTTTAGTCCTATTTAGTCATTCACATATCTTTTTTTTTGTTAGTCAAGATTTAGTTGACTAAAAGTCTCGGCATTTTAGTCTAGTTTTAGTCAAAACATTTTAGTCTTTTTTTTTTTTTTTAAATAACAAATTATTTCTGAGATTATTTCTAGGTAACCAATCTCTGGTGTTCGCTACTGTCTATGGGTGTTGTGTTCTTGCTCCATGTAGTGTTCGTGTTGCAGCAACAGCACAAACTCATTCGGAATATTTTGAAGGCGTAACAGAATATTATATCTCACGATGAAGAAGTAGAGACGATTGTAGACGAAAAGTGAAGAGAGATTTTATCTTAGTTTTTATTTTATGCAAAACATTTTAGTCTCGTCTTTTTTCGTCAACAATAATGCATGTTAATTTAGTCTTAGTCAGCGTTTTTGGACATTGGTGCAGTCTCGTCATCATGGGCAAAAACCTCAGACAGAACCAGGCTCTCGGTGGGCAGCCATCTGCTGCTGCCGGTTGGGACACGGTCAGAATGAGATTTATTGCCAAAGTAAGTTTTCACTTGCATGGAATTTGCCTCGGTGTGATTGGTGCACACAAAGAAAACATGGAAATGGAATAAACAATAGAGCAAAGTACTGCAACCGTCAAGAACATAAATATAGAATACAAATATTGCCATAAATAATGGGTGTAAGACGTAACACGTGCAATTGAACGGTTATAGAAAGGGAAAGAAGGCTGTGTGGTTTTCTGCAGGGTGTGCAAACATATTAATTGGGGGATGTACAAAAGTTCACAACACCGTAAAACTTTTAAAGCAAAAGTTGTGATTCAATAGATGTTCAGTAGGGGTGCACGATTCAGAAAATGTCACGATTCGATTCAATATCGATTTATAGGCTCAAGAGTCGATTCAAAAACAATTCTCGATTTAAAAAGATTCAGTTTGTAAATGTAGTTACTTTTCACATGTGATTGCAGTAGACATTCAATAAAAAAAATATCGGTAGAGCACATCCATAATGTTCACATTTAGTAAACTTGTCCGACACTTTTTCTTTGCAGGTACACTGCAGGAGTATCAGAAGAGGATGAAGAAGCTGGACCAGCAGTACAAAGAGAGACTCCGAAATGCAGGCAAGTTGAGCGATATTTAGAGACCGAACACACTGCTTTGCTCCTGATGCATTCACACCAACCACCAAATGTTTGGAGCAGATTATTCTTTATATTACTATATGTATATTCCTCTAAATTTTGGGGCGCTTCCTCCTTTTAAAGTGCCCATATTATGAAAAAAAATCACTTTTTCTGGGATTTGGGGTGTTCTTTTGTGTCTCTGGTGCTTCCGCACACATACAAACTGTGTCCTGCCTTCAGTCTCCAGGTGGGCTGTTCAAAATCGGCACGGCGAGCCGGCTAACCGCAACCGTTAGCTTGTAGCGTTAGCATGCTAATGCTAACGCTAGCATGCTACCTCGTTCTCAATAGAAAAGCACTGGCTACAACACACACAAGTTCACCATAATCTACAAAAGAACTACTTACATGTGCGCCCTCATTTAGAAGTCTCCCAGCTAATCCTGCCAAGGTAACTGCCTGAAGTTGGAGAAACAGCCTCTCTTTTACTGTCTATGGAGCTAGCTAGCTGACATGATCTACATCTGAGCTACTGCGCATGTGCGAGTGCAATCAAAGATAGTACAGAAGAAGAAAAGAGGTCTCACTCTGTAGCTAAAACAGAGACCAGCTGAAAAGAGGATCTGCAGCAGTGAGAGAGAGCTGTGCAGTACAACAAAAATATGGTGTTTTTTGAAAATTAAACCATGTAAACCTATTCTGGTACAACCTTAAAATACAATTATGAACCTGAAAATGAGCATAATATGGGCGCTTTAATATGCTTTGTTTGGCCAGAGGAGAACATTGACAATAAACAGTGCTGCAAAACAACTGCTTGGAGGTGTGAAATAGAAAAAGGAAACTTTTGCAAGAGCTTATGAATATCCCAAGAGAAGTGTTGGCCATGAAAGCATTATATACAAAGAGGTTCGATTTCCCACATGGCTGGTGCCAAAAGATGTTATAAATGAACTTGTTTTAATATTATTGCAGTAGTATTGTACATGTTGTGGATGACTATAGTTTTGACTTCTAGTCTTTTCTCCTGCGTTCTGTTCAAATTAGAATTGCACAAAGTAACGCCTTTCTCTTTTTTTGTTAACATTTTGAAGATGAAGCTACATGTATTGGAATTGTCAATTGACAAACACTGAATGTTTACGTTCAGTGTGAGCACCGATGTCATGACGATGATGTGCAGAAAAGGGTAAATAAAACAGGTAGTGTGACTTATCACAACATACAAGATGAATGGAAAAGGACAGTGTCTACCCAGACATAATTTTGTAAATGTACAAGAGCAGATTACATTTTTTTTTTTTTTTTTTAAAAGGGCAGAGCCATCTTCCTCTCTCTGCTCCCAACCCGTCCATCTTCCACCATTTGTTATATTGGTTACTTTATTTTTGTAGACTCAGTGGTCCGGTCAGACTCCGATCAGCTGTTTCCCAGAATTTTGTGTTCTCAGTTTTTTGCTGATCAATATGTCTCTTTGTTTTGCCCAGAATGCACTGCAACACATGCATGTAGGTTCATAGATATTTGTTAAATATGTTAGGATGTTTTGACTATACACTCCTATTTCTTTGTGACCCTGCACTGCGCTCTCTTCTTATACTTTCTCTTTTCTAGTCTTGAGAGTAGAGCCTGACTGATATGGGCTTTTTAAGACCGATACTGATTTTAGAGGGGAATGATTCACCGATTACCAATATGGTGGCTAGTGGTATATGGTTAGTTAAAACTAAATGGCTAAATAAACATAATTTCTGTATCAGTCAATTGCTGACCATTTCAATAAATAAATAAAAATAAACGCCGATACGCCTGTGATGGGCCAACTTTGCCTGATAATATCGGCCAGCCGATATATCTGTTTAGCTCTACTTGAGAATAACCAAAGTCGATAGTTGAAAGTCAGATGGTGTGATAATGTGCCAGTATAATTACATTAAACAGATGTTTTTCCTTTTGTCTTTACAGATCTGTTTCTCCAGCTTGAGGTGAGTATAATTCTGCTTGCTGACTGACTGAAGCAGTTTATACAGAACTGACCTTTTTACTTTTCTGGTAGTACATGGAAAACATCCCTTCGTTTTCCATCATTTCTTTCTCTCAACCTTCTGCAGACAGAGCAGGTGGAGAGGAACTACATCAAGGAGAAGAAGGCAGCGGTGAAGGAGTTTGACGATAAAAAGGTTGAACTGAAGGAAAACCTAATTGCAGAGTTGGAGGAGAAGAAGAAGATGATCGAGAATGAAAAATTAACAATGGAGCTGACAGGCGGTAAGGGCGACAGAATAGGATTATTAATAAGTGACTTGCTTAGGAGAAGAGAGATAAATGGAGTAAAAGGCATGTGGGTGGAAGGGAGAGTTTTTCTCTCTACACACTTAAATACCAAGTTGTCCAATTTAAAAGTAGGACTTTCAGATAATCAGTCAATTAAGATGTTGCTGTCCTTTTGAGTTGTCTGTAAGGTATGTTTTGTTTTGCTTTTTGAGGAACTTTTACACTATTTGGATCTTAATGTTAGATCTTAGTTTGTCATTATTTCTTTCATCCATAGATTCAATGGAGGTAAAACCTATCATGACTCGGAAGCTGAGGAGACGGCCCAATGATCCAGTCCCAATACCAGATAAACGGAGAAAACCTGCACCAGATATCCTTTGCATAAACTTGCAGTCTCTGATTAGCTACCGTTAGCTGATCACCAGATCAATCTGTCAGGGGCAAAGTATTGAGTGTTATTTGTACTGGTAGTATTTTCACTTTCTCAAGATACGTTTTGATTCCCAGGGGAGCTTTTTGTTTCAATGGGAGGTCAGGATCAGCTTCCTCTGTGGAACTGGCTGCGTTTCTCAGCTATGCTGTGTTTAAAATGCCTTCCTTAACTCATCACACCTCAGCTAAATTATTTGTTAACAGATGAACAGATAATGGAAGATCTAAGAACACTTAATAAGGTAAGCGTGTCTGATCGTCTTGATTTTACGCATGGCCCTGCTGAATCTTGTTTTTTTCATAATTATGTCTTTTAAAATTCTCACACCTTCTCTTTTACAGCTCAAGTCACCAAAACGGCCGGGTATGTCAATGCTCACTTTTTTTAACACTTCGGTTTTTGTACAATACCATGTTAATTAGTGAGCTGGTACATTAGCTGCATTTTGTTACCCGTTTCCAGTCTTTGTGCTAAGCTAAGCTAACAGGCTGCTAGTTGGAATTTAATATTAACGCACAGAGAGGAGAGTGGTACCGATCGTCTCATCCCCCCTTCTCGTCCTAGCAAGAAAGTGGATAAGCATATTTCCCAATGCGTCCCAAATCTATTCCTTTAAAACATGAAAAGATTTGTACATACGTTTTGTATGGTGATACTTATCAGGTGTTTCTCCCTCTTTAGTGTCGCCCTCGTCTCCAGAGCACGTCCCCTCCGCTCCCATGGAGAACCCCTCCCAGCGTTATGAGGCCCGCATCGAGGAGGGGAAACTTTACTACGACAAAAGATGGTGAATTTAAACCTTCCTTTAAACGGGCATCCCAGTGCTTCCCTAACATTGTGCCATTTCTCACATAGCTTGTCTACAGCTTGTGTCACCACTAGATGGCCACATTGCCATGGGTTTGATGACTTGGGTGATTGGTTTGGTCTTCTAAAGACATGTTACAACCACTTTGATGGCTGCCTCTTCTCTTCTGGGCTACAGAAAGACATATATTTCTTAGGAGCCACTGATTAAGCGTCCGTGCTTGAAGCCAACATAAAAATACATATTCAGAGAAGGTGGCTGCATTAGAATCAGTGCTGCATTCTGCCGTGATGCAGAGATAAAGAAAATGAAAATCCTTGACCAGACACAGCTCTGGTGCCCTTCTGTTTTGAGAGCAGAGCTCCTCATCAGATGTGTCAGAACATAAGGCCATGTGAAGAAGGGTAACGATAATAGAACTCTTATTAGTTGCTGATATAGAGGAAGTTGAGCGGAGCGAGCTGTGAGGTATGTGCACTTTTCTTTCGAGGCAAAGTCTCATTTATTCTTTGCTAAAGAAGAGACCACCACCGGAAAGCCTTCACAAAGAGCCGCAGGGTGTCATTATTCTTCAGTGGGCCCTTAATGATCAAACATTTTGGTTGTCAGACTCTTCCCCTGGGTTGGTTCTGTCCTCTGACAGTTTGGAGCCATTAAAAAACAGAACACTTTTTTTTTTTTGACTTTCAATTTTATTAAATTAAATTATCTATTTAGTGCCATCTCAGGAGAACTGTGGTTTATTCAGCTGGGTAAAATTATGTATAATGAACCTCTCCTGTCTTCACTTATGCCTATCCTTATTCCTCACCTTAAATGCCAAAAAAAAAAAAAAAAAATGTAATGCAAATTAATGTTTGTGTGCTTTTATGCGACCAGGTACCACAAGAGCCAGGCCATCTATCTGGAGTCAAAGGACAACACAAAGATTAGCTGTGTCATCAGCTCAGTCGGGACCAATGAGGTAAACGTCAGTTCTCATCCAGCTCCTGTTGCACATAGAATTGGGTTTACTGCTTAAAATATGAGACTGGAGATGTTCTATAGTTTCCTTATTGTCAACCAATCCCATGATTCCTACTAACTACTGTCCGTGTAGCTAAAGATTGATATATTGTATTCCTCTGTCATAGAGTTCCATTGTTGTCTAAAACCACTAAAACACATTAATGAGCCACACTGTCGAACTAGACGACATGTTCCCTCATTACCATGAGCACTGTAGTTTATTTGGACTTAATCCCACACACACCGTCCTGCTGCTGTAAATACTCACCAGCGCACCAAATGTGCATTTATCCACAGCTGAAACTAGTCTCCAACAAATGCACCATTTACTCCCGTTTTCGATTAGATTTGTTGACAATAATAAAATTACCAAACGACACCTGTCTTATCACTTTTCAATGTTGATTGTGCAGTGGAGGGCCAGACACCTGAGTGGTAGAAGGGGAAGAAATACCAGCCACAGATGTATTTTACATATTTTATCAGTGTTTGATTAGTAACAGGTGCTAATTCCCCGCTCTAATCAACACAAGACTATCACTAAGAAGGAATGATCACTGGAAAAGGAAAGCTCATCTTTCCTGGGAGCATTCTGATGAAAAATGTAACATGAATTTATTTCTGGAGTATCTTGGATTTCTAGATAATAACCGCTACTTTTGGAATACATTTATTTCGTAATGACTGCATTGAGGAATTATCTCGTCTTTGTTCTCCAGATTTGGGTGAGGAAGACGAGCGACAGTACAAAGATGAGGATCTACCTAGGACAGCTGCAGAGGGGAGCGTTTGTCATCCGTCGACGGTCGGCTGCGTGAAACATTACCCCACCCATCCCCTCCCCACCCCACCCCCATCTGTTCATTTATCCATTCATCCACCGGCTCGTTCATCTTCTATTTCTCTATTTGGTGCATCTCAGTTCAGTTCTTCATCATATACACTCTTCCCCCCCCCCCACCCAATTATAGAAGCATACACACACAGTCTTCCGTGGCCAAAAATAACTCATCAGGTTTGATCTGGTACAGTAAAAGTGGTCATATACGCAACTGACTGTTTTCCAGCATTATTTGTCACTATGTGGCACGTGTGTGTGTGTGTGTGTGTGAGAAGGTAGTTTGTGATCATAAAGGAGCCTGCTTTGATTTTTGTCTCATGCTGTGAACACAAATCCTTTCTACACCATGCAGTCTTATTTACATTTATCATTAAGTTATTTTTCTTCAACAGCATCATGTTGCCCCACAGAAACTGTCTTCAAGCCTTTGTAACTGTCTCACTGGCGACATGTAACGAAGCATGCACTGAAAAACAGATGAGGAATTGCTTTAGGTTTGGCTGATTATCATGAATCCCATGACTGAAGAAGTTACTGTTTCCTTATACTAGGAGTCATGCCATTTTCAAAAGAACACGCCTTCAGTCACTGTCATCAAGTAATGGCTGCTTGCTGTGCTGAAGATTTGCCCTAATAACATGTTCAAAAGTCCTATATATATATATTAAACCCTGAATTTCTTATTGAAAAAAAAAAAAATTATTTTGAGGTTTTATGTTATTTCTTTGCCATTTTATGTGATCCTCTCCATATGCGATCTGGATTAATTCAGTTGTATTTGCATGTGGAGCACTAAGTTTACTGTTGATTTGTACTGTTCCATTTTATTAAAAATGTTTTCTGCATTTTATTGATTTGATGAAAAGGTTCAACGCTTTAATGTTTCTGAAATACACAAGTTTGCTGGCATTATACTAGTTATCTTAATCAATGTTCACCAGATAGTCTTTGTCAGTGGGTTTCTAGAGCTTTCTCGCTGGAAACAGCTCCCTGGAAACAGGAGCGGCAAGACTGAGCCAGAACAGTAACGTTTTGTGCCAAAAGTCCTGTGGTAATTCTCTTATTCTTATTTCTATTCTTTATTTTATAAAGTAAAACACATTAATGAACATTTCTGGAAATGTGCCAGTGTTAGCCAGGTGGCTAATTTTCAACTGTAGTCCTTTGGCTAGGTGATTTTAGACCAGAGCAACAGAAAACACCAAGACATTAGTACAGGTTAAACTATACAGACAGAAGTCAACGAGACACCATACAGACAGCTAGAGCAACTAATAAGCTCTCTCAGTAAGCCATGCAGAGCTACAGGAAGCAGCAAGACTCTGATGGTTATTACCAGTGAGCCCATTCACATACAATTAGTTCTGTAAGACATTGTTAATATGAAAGCATTGATCACAGCTGCTTAAATATGAGAAAAACATAAGTATGTAAATGCATATTTAAAACTCTTCCACTTACCCCTTGAAACAGACACGGACCCCCAGTGGTCTGTGGACCCCTGGTTGAGAAACTGTTTTAGAGAACAGTCCTACAATATCTATAGAACATGCTCATTGTAAATTGTTTTTAATAATAAATTGATCATTAATTTTAATAGTAGCGGCAGTCGAAGCATTTGAATTGCTGTGTATTTTTCTGTCTCAGTGCTTTGTGTTCATATCTCTAAGGGGAAATGTTTACCCATCGCATTGATTTACCAGCTTCTCCACATTGTCAACCTGACCAAGTCACCTCACAGTTGCACTCCGCTCATAGCTGCTCTCAACCGTCCCTCCACTTTGTAAACAGCTGAATTATTTGGGTTTCAGCACAGGTCTCCTCCAACCGAGCAGCCGGCCATTTCCGTCTTGTGTCCTATTGCTATAACTGGATGGCATGTTTCACTTCGCCTGACTTAATGACACAGCCTGACAAGGAGGGCAATTACTGTTTTGCCATGCTGCACAAAAAGCAATGCTCATTTTAAAATGCTTGTTGTCCAGAATTTGTCAGGTGTAATTGCAAAGTCTCTTGCAGCGGCATAAAATGAGCTCTTAGTGAATGTGATGAACGTCTGCACCCTTTATTGCATCCCATGTCTGGCTTTTGGTTAAGGTCGGAATAACACTGAGGCTTTTAATGTGGTGTCTACAAGGTATGGATTTTATTGAGTCTTTTGGCATCAGTTTCATATCTAACCACTGTGTTCCATCACCGAGGGGCATTTTCATTGCTGGAATCGGGCAGGGACAGAGGGGTGGCACGGAACCCTCTGATTGCCCCTCCTAGAGTCAGAAGGTGATAGACATCAGTATCAAGGATGGATTACTAAACCGGCCTACAGGGGCCTCTGGACCAGAACCAATGTATGAAGTGACTTAGCATTTCTTGTTGGAAAGCCAATCAAATGACTACAAAAGAATACGTTAAATGGCCGCAAAGAGAGGCAACATGACCACAAGAAGATGCTTAACAACTACAAAGAGACACAAGATGACCACAAACAGATGAAACATTACCACAAACGTGAAAAAATACCACAAAGAGATGAAGCTGCATTGTTTTTTGGCCATATTGTAGGTGTCTTGCGCTCATGTAGGCGTGGGGGTCCTTCTACATGTCAGTGTCCAGGGGCTCATTTTGTCATGATCCATGTCTGCCATGCTACTGTATTAGGAGTTACAAATATAAGCTATTATCTATAGCTATAGCTAATATACTGTATATTAATGTCAATTCATATTAGAATATGTTTATTTGGCATTCATTTATTACACTGAATAGTGTTAATAATGTACAGTTTATTATTGCCAAGAACCAGGGCTTGGAAGTCAACAGCGAATGATATCAAAAGCTCATCATGAACACTTATGTGGTGTGTCGATCACCCATTTCACTGCCTTATAATCTTCACATTTAACCAAGCAGCAGCTCCCTTCTCCACATCCACGCCTTTCAAATGATCCATTTCTCGCTCGTTGGGATTGGGGTCTTAAGCTGCTGGGCGTTTGTACTCTATTTAATACAGTCTATGTTTATACTGTCTTAAATCAATATGCTGAGTAAGCAAGGGAATGAGTGGGAGCACTTGAGCATGTAGACAGTTCTCTGGTGATGAATACATTTTTTCCCCCATGCACCATGTCTATTTACTCAGTGTGTGTAAAACACCTGCTGAAACTCACCATGCGCAAAACAAAAAGAAGCTTTCCAGCCTTCCATGACCACAAGTCATTACCACGCTCTGGATGTGGTTTGGGTTTGTTGGTAAGTCTCACTTGAGCTGTTTTACTCTTTGGTGGTTATTGCTTATGTGCATAAAAACTCACCCAGGGCATCAATAAAAATCCCCCTCGCCCCAGTTCCAGCACCAAATTCCCTCTTTCATCCTCTTTCCCCTAAATTGAGCATTCGCTTCACTGCATGTTAGCACTGCGATGCATGGCTACAGGGCGGAGAGCTGCAGCTCGCTCGGTGCTATCTGGTGGGAACCGAGTGGGATCCAGGCACACTCGGATTTGCCTCTGGGTCTGAAGAGAGGACCGTAGCTCCTTGACAACCATGCTAGGCCTGTGTGTGTGTGTGTGTGTGTGTGTGTGTGTGTATATCTTTGTGGATGTGTGTGTGTGTGTGTGTCTGTGTGTGTGTGTGCCTGTAGTTTATCACTCTCCAGCAGGTCTGCACTGGAAGAGGAATTCATTTTACAGTACAAGCTCTTCATTTGACTCTTGATATTTGACTCAGGGTTATGGAATTGAGCTGCAGCCTCACTGGACCATTTGGCAATATTGATCATTTTAAACATTCATGTTGTTAAGCAGCTACTGCTCATTACAAAATCAGGTCATAGTATCAGTTATTCATATGCTCAGTCCTATTCTGTTTAGCTGCTCAGATGTTAAGACAGCATAACATAAAGCAGAACAAAGTTAAATAAATCATCCGTCTCAGAGGCCAGTGGGCTTCTGAAGTGGGTACTGTATTTCAAATGATAAGTTTGTTTATTCAAAAATTCTTTTATCTGTGCCTGAAATGCTGCTCTGCTTTTAAAGGTCCCACTTCAAATCATCATCATATCATATCATGATAGATATAGAGCACATTTATTTATGTTGTTTAAGCATGAATCTGGTCCATGAATCCCCAATTAAAACTACAGGTTGGAAGTAATATGTTTCCCCCACTTATTAGAGCCAGGAAAAGTTCAGCTTGTACAATTAAACTTCTGTGTGTGTGTGTGTGTGTGTGTGTGTGTGTGTGTTACTCTCAACCATTCTGCTAATTCAAAGAGAATTGCCTAATGACGGTCTCATCAACGTCTATGTTTAGCACTCTAAGCACTTGAAACGTGTCTCACAGCCTTTCCCACAGTTTTAAGGGATGCAGTGTTATCACAGCTCATTTGAAGCATGAAAGATCACAAGATCCCCACATTGTCAAATAAAACATGTGATTCCCTGACTTTTGTTCATTTCACCAATGAACCCAATGGCCCTTGGGCGAAAATGAGCCACTGGGACCCTATTAACCCCCCATTCCTCCCCTATTTGTAATGCAGCCCCACCCTAAAGTTTGTAAAATAATCTCCACCAAAACCAGCTACAATATTAAAAACCTGCTTACATGTTAACGTAAGGGGCTATTCTGCAAAATGAGTCCCCTTTATACCAAAGTTTGCTGACAATACATATGTACTTTAACTTTGGAAACAGGACTTTTACTTGTAATGGACTATTTTTACATTGAGGTATTGCTACTTTTGCTCACACAATGTTTTCTCAAGTATTGTACGTAAGCAGTATGTAAGATACTTTACATGAATATTTTCATTGTATGCTACTTTATACTTCTACTTCATTCTCTACCTTTTACATCACTTTACTTAACAGCTTTAGTTACTAGTTACTTTGAATATTAATATTTTACATACAAAACATGATCATTTTTATACAATGTGATGCATTGTTGTAGTTTAAAACAACCCATCAGTGTGTGGGGCAATTTTTCTGCATAATGAGTTATTTTGCTTTTGATTAGATTTTCTTCTGAAAGTTTTCTTGCATCACAGAAAAATCTGACATTAAAGCAAATCTAATCTAATACTAATATGCTTTAAATGAATTAAGCTATTGTGATAAATCCTTTTACATGTGTAAAGGATAGGATTATATATTCCACCATTATTTGCTCACCATAAGAAAAACCATGTGTCTTTCATTCACCTTGTAAAAAAACTCAACATGTAACTAACCCTCGTGATCTGTTCTGCCTTAAAACATCATCAAGTGCCTTAAAAGGTCATAACGTTGTAGCTCTAATATTCTGGCATCCACTGTCCACATCTGTATAGTCATCTACCTATGGATGACTACAGGCAGTCATGTCCTGTTCCCCTGTCATATCGCATACATAGTAATCTTGCCTTAGATGAGCACAGGACATGACAGTAGCCAGGGTCAGTATGACTATGTCCTTGACATACAGAATAGATGATTTGTAAAAGGAATGGCAAACTAATGGCAGGCTATTTCAAAGAAAAAATCCCCAACAGGGAGCTTTTCGCTGTCATTACTGGCACTAGTGGTGGAACTGCCAGCTACAAGGTGTAGACAAGTGGCCATGATCACTTTGAAGAACACCCTCTTGGGTATAACTCTTTTATACTTCAGGGACTAAGCCATGTACAGCATGAAAGGTGAGAGAGCAAGAAAGATAGAAAGGTATAGCTCACTGGATATACAATAACTAGATTCAGCATTGCAACCCAATTCCAGTTTTTGCAGTTTATGGCACTTATCGGCATGTCTTTGACCAATCAGCTTCCCAAAGAAGCCATAGAGGACGAGATAGTAAGTGACACAGAGTCACACCATCGTCTTGACATGAATGATTTTACAGATGAGATGGTAACAGAGAGTTAAGAAATCAAAAAGAAAAAAGCATCAAGAAACCACCATGACTTGAAAAAGTTAATGTGATATAATATATGTATTCTGTTTGCATGAATACCAGCTCGTATGCTTGTGTGGCATTTTGTGTCATGCCATTTAAATTGCTATTCAGAATGAGACCCACTAACAACAAGCTTTTATGACCAGGCAGTCTAAAGGCTCTGACACACCAACCCGATAACAGTCTGGCGAGGTCGGTGACTCGAGCCTGTTCGGTGTGTTCCGTGCCGTCGTCAGTCGGAGGAGCTGTCAGCATCCATTTTGGCTGATTTTACTTGTTGAATCGGCCATTGGGCAGTCGGACTCAATGACCAATCTGATCAGTGCTTCTTCCACAAGAAGAAGCCCGAGATCTGACAACGCCAGTATCTTCTTATTACCAGCCATCGTATTTTCTTCCGTTCAAGTAATGACGACAACGATCCTTCTTGACTACTATCAACACCCTCTGATGAAAACAATGACTGACGACAGCGTGCTCTGTGTTTACTAGGTCTAGAGAGATGTTCTGTCATTTCCGTCATTTTTTGGGCGACAATACAGATTAGCGCCACCTGCTGTTATGGAGACATATTACTCTCGTGCACATGCAGAACGTACGCTCAAGTCGGCGTCGCTTCGGTGTGTTCCAAGGCACTTTTTTGAGAGACGGGAGCTGACTGATCAGTCCAACTGCTTTTTCTGCCGACAGGCGGCCGTCGGATTGGTGTGTCAGAGCCTTAAGATTATCTTGGCTTTTGTTGCTTTAAGGTCAGTGCATTTGCAGTTTGGGAATTTGTTTCATTATTATTATTTTTTCACTCATTGGAGCTATTGTAAAGATCTGAATTCATTTTTTAAAACCCCTGACAACAATTGTATTTTTTTTATCGGGCAACAATGAAAACTGTGAATGATTTCCGTTGTGATTTTGCCTTTTGAACAAAGAGCACGTCTACTGGTATCCTCTCAGCTCTCAGCCACAACCTTCACACTGACTTTGGCGTCCAGTTGGAGACGTGAGATCCCTCTACCCCTGATAAGATTTGCTCTGATAAGAGAAAGATATCTAGTGAGCCATCTCAGTTTCCCCACACAAGGTCCCCAAAGGAATCCAAACTTTGCTTCCTCTGTAACCTCTCCAGAGGCGTCTCAGCTTTCTGCATATTCTATTCAGAAGTGTTCGGAGATAAAGAGAAACTTTGGGAACGCTAGGAGGGGGCTTACATGGATTGAAAGATGGACCACGCAGCCATCTGAAAATAGCTGTTCAGAATAAGTTTGTCATGCAATTTCTGCATTCATGGGGGTCTGTGAGGTGCTCCATCACCACAGGAGAGGCCTCTACCTTGAAAAGACAGGTGGTGCCTTGTCTTGTGGGAGGCAGGCAGGCAGGCAGGCATATGGAAGATGCTGCCTATTTTTGGTGCAGCAACCTTAAAGGGACTGAAATCATCAGCTTCATGAGATGTGGATATAAAGATGTGTTTACACCTACATGTTAAAGGAAATGTTTGACATTTTTGGAAAAAACATTGTTTTGTTTTTTGTTGAGAGTTAGATGAGTGAATCGATGCCACTCTCATGTCTCTACATTAAATATCAAGCTACCACCAGCAGCTGGTTATCTTAGATTAGTTTAGCTCAAAGACTGGAAACAGGGAGAAAGAGCTTGTCATGCCCAAAGGTAACAAAGGCTGCATAATTATATTATGAAATGTGGAATTTGTCCTCCATGTGAATCCCAATGTGGATGTGTGTAAATCCATCAGGTCCGATATCTCAAAGACAAAATTTGACTTTGATGAGCACAGACACACAAAATTATGTAGATGACATAGCGCATCAGTCAAGACTACAGTCTGACTTTCTGCCCTTGATACATTTTTTTCACCAATTTCATCATATGAAGATGTGCTGGTTATCAGATGGTAATATCTGTCCTTCTAAACTCAAGAAAGTTTAGTTTTTTTCCTGTGGCAGACAAACCTGTGAAATTTAATTGTACCTATAATGATAACAAAGATCGTTCTGATTCTGACCTTTTATTTTTTTAATTCACAAGTGAATACTAATCAACTGCAGCCCCAACAACTGAGGAAAGCATATTAAAAATGAATGAGGTGAATGCAATTGAATGAATAACTGCATGTCATTTAAAAATTAAAGTGATTGCATCAGACTGATATTTTTTTAAGGCAGAGGGTTGTTGTTATTGATCTCTCTTTTCTTCTGTCTCCCTCGTTGTTGTTCATCACGGTGAAGAGAGGTATCATTGGGACAGATCAATGTTCTCTCACAGTAGTGGCCTCAGAAGTCCAAGATGAATTCCACACTGCATTACATATTCATGACCTCCGATCAATAAATAGCCACTCAATGGACAGTTAGAAGCTGTGGTATTGAAATGAACACAGTGAATTTCATACCTGACTTAAAAACATGTCAAACTGTCTCTCCACTAATCAATATCTTTTTATTAAAAAACTCTTCAGCTCTAGGGAGCTTTTTAGCCTCTTTTAGCTTGATGTTTTGGTTGTATGGCACACATCTGCCGATAGGCATATGTTGGCAGATAAGTGAGAAGACATTGCAGTACAGAAATGCCAAAGAATAGTTTGAAGTAATTTAGAAAGTGTTGCCATTGAAATAGTGTTAACCAAAGAGCAAGTTTATTTTTCAACTGTATTTTCCACTCAGTACATAACTTGGTCACAACCCTTTTTTTTTTGGGAAATATGCTTACTTGTTTTCTTTTTTTGCATTGCATTTCGCCGACTCGCCGTTTACTTTTTTTGTCAAACGGGGCATTAACACTAGTGTGGATGAAAGCACTGTGTTTGTTTGACCCTTCCA
Source organism: Sander vitreus (assembly GCF_031162955.1). NCBI lineage: Eukaryota > Metazoa > Chordata > Actinopteri > Perciformes > Percidae > Sander > Sander vitreus. The sequence continues at coordinate 27,875,898 of NC_135859.1, forward strand.
GCCTTAAAGCGTAACTCTCGCCAAAATGCAACCTAGGGTCTTTTTGAAAATGTACCCGAGTCAAACTTTCGTTTAAAAGGATATTTAGGACGGAAGCGCCACTTTTAAGATTTACCGTATCTTCGTTTTTCGGTCAAATGGCCTTTTGAATGGGAGTGCTAGGGGCACTTCTATGATCGCATCAAAATCACTATATTTAAAACACTAAGAAGGCTCGACACAACATTAAACTTTTCTCCAAGTATCACCAGGGACTCTACACATCTCCTCCAGCATTGAGAACATTGTTTGTGTACACAGAGTTTACTAAAAAGAAAGGTTTTAACAACTCACTGTAGCTGTTGTTTTTCCGGTCACAGTCCATCGAGCCAGTCAAAAATAGTCGAGGGAGGAGAGTAAAGATGGAAGGCTCCTAAAGCTTAGTTCCATATAAATGCACGGATAATTTGTTGTTTTGTCGTTAGTCGTTAAGAAAAAGGAGCCTCGTATAAGAATGACATTTCCTCCTATGGAGTCCGTTCATTCGCATTCGGAGATCGCCTATTTTTGACTGAGAAAATGGCGGATAGCGTAAACAACAACTGCTAACGTGAGTTTCTCAAAATCTTTCTTTTTAGTAAACTCTGTGTATACAAACAATGTTCTCAATGTTCGAGTTCATGTGTAGAGCCCCTGGTGATACTTCGAGCAAAGTCTCATGTTGTGTCGAGTCTTCTTAGTGTTTTAAAACTAGTGATTTTGAGGCTATCATAGAAGTGCCCCTAGCTCTCCCATTCAAAAGGCCATTTGACTGAAAAACAAGAATACGGTAAATCTTAAAAGTGGCGCTTCCGTCCTAAATATGCTTTTAAACAAAAGTTTGACTCGGGTACATTCACAAAAAGACCCTAGGTTGCATTTTGGCGAGAGTTACGCTTTAACAGAATTTCTCTGTCCTAATACCATGTTACATGACTTACTGCTTTCCCCCCTTCATAATTACTATAGCCAATAGAGGGTGGCCATAGTAAGGACAGTCTCAGCCAAAGACCCTGATGAATTTTCTCAAAGTTGGTGGAGACCAAAACTGAGCTACAACCAGAGTGGTTGGTTGGCAGGAACAGGACTCCAAATGAATGCTAATGTTGCTTATGTCTACTGGAAGCATTTCAGCAATTGTGGCTAACATGTTAGCAGTAACAACATTATAAGGCAAAGATATATCAGGGCTATGGGTGTTAGATATTTGTGGAGCTCTTCTGCCATAATGTTTCTAGCTTAAACCTACAGTATGTGCAGGGCTCACAGACCCTGTTCTAATGGCAACATGGCAGATAATTGCAGTATGATGAACTTATGAACCTTCACTTTTTTCACTGTTCCCCAAATGCTGCCTGCCCACCCACATGAACATCTTGCTCCCTTTAAATGTTATTAGCATCGATTGAGCTTGAAACATTTTCTCCTCTTTATTGAGGGGGAAAAAAAGAGGGAAAGTGGACGTGATTATAGCCCATTGATTGTGAGATGTCTTCGCAAGGCATTGAGGAGAGCTAAGTGCTTGCCGATGCCTCATTTGGAGTGGAGAGGAGGGGATAATGGATTCCATCTCACCAATTGTGCCTTCTTTATGGTTTGTGACAGAGTTGGGATGTCATCAGTTTGTTAGCACTGTCATCGGTCAGTTGTGACTCTTCCATCCAAAGATACACCCTGCTTCTAGAGATTCAAGCTAATATAAAGAGAAATGTGCAAGACCATGATATGATATCTCTGCTTCCATTAGCTTTATTAGAACTGAGTGCAAAATTACTTCCAATTAGAGTTTCCTAGACAACATACTGGCTATGCATAATAATATTCATTGTCTCTCAGCCCCCGCATTCGCACCCACTGTTTTTGCACTTGTCAGGAAATTGTTTTGCCTCTCCCCTGGCCTTGCAGAGGTAATTTTGTGTGCAGCTATGTCTGGGCTATTGAGAAGGCAATTTGTTTCTTTCTTTCTGTGTTCTTGCATGTGCACAGCAAAGAAACGCACATGAAATCTCCTCATGGATTTGTCTGTGTAGATGTGATGTACAGTCAGGTCCATAAATATTGGGACATTGACACAATTCTAATCTTTTTGGCTCTATACACCACCACAATGGAGTTGAAATGAAACGAACAAGATGTGCTTTAACTGCAGACTTTCAGCTTTAATTTCAGGGTATTTACATCCAAATCAGGTGAACGGTGTAGGAATTACAACAGTTTGTATATGTGCCTCCCACTTTCTAAGGGACCAAAAGTAATGGGACAATTGGCTGCTCAGCTGTTCCATGGCCAGGTGTGTATTATTCCCTCATTATCCCATTTACAAGGAGCAGATAAAAGGTCCAGAGTTCATTTCAAGTGTGCTATTTGCATTTGGAATCTGTTGCTGTCAACTCTCAATATGAGATCCAAAGAGCTGTCACTATCAGTGAAGCAAGCCATCATTAGGCTGAAAAATCTAAACAAACCCATCAGAGAGATAGCAAAAACATTAGGTGTGGCCAAATCAACTGTTTGGAACATTCTTAAAAAGAAAGAACGCACCGGTGAGCTCAGCAACACCAAAAGACCCGGAAGACCACGGAAAACAACTGTGGTGGATGACCGAAGAATACTTTCCCTGGTGAAGAAAACACCCTTCACAACAGTTGGCCAGATCAAGAACACTCTCCAGGAGGTAGGTGTATGTGTGTCAAAGTCAACAATCAAGAGAAGACTTCACCAGAGTGAATACAGAGGGTTCACTACAAGATGTGAACCATTGGTGAGCCTCAAAAACAGGAAGGCCAGATTAGAGTTTGCCAAACAACATCTAAAAAAGCCTTCACATTTCTGGAACAACATCCTATGGACAGATGAGACAAAGATCAACTTGTACCAGAGTGATGGGAAGAGAAGAGTATGGAGAAGGAAAGGAACTGCTCATGATCCAAAGCATACCACCTCATCAGTGAAGTATGGTGGTGGTAGTGTCATGGCGTGGGCATGTATGGCTGCCAATGGAACTGGTTCTCTTGTATTTATTGATGATGTGACTGCTGACAAAAGCAGCAGGATGAATTCTGAAGTGTTTCGGGCAATATTATCTGCTCATATTCAGCCAAATGCTTCAGAACTCATTGACGGCGCTTCACTTTGCAGATGGACAATGACCCGAGCATACTGCGAAAGCAACCAAAGAGTTTTTTAAGGGAAAGAAGTGGAATGTTATGCAATGGCCAAGTCAATCACCTGACCTGAATCCGATTGAGCATGCATTTCACTTGCTGAAGACAAAACTGAAGGGAAAATGCCCCAAGAACAAGCAGGAACTGAAGACAGTTGCAGTAGAGGCCTGGCAGAGCATCACCAGGGATGAAACCCAGCATCTGGTGATGTCTATGCGTTCCAGATTTCAGGCTGTAATTGAATGCAAAGGATTAGAAGTATAAAATATACTAATAGAAGTATTAAAAAGTGAAAGTTTGATTTATGATTGTTAATCTGTCCCATTACTTTTGGTCCCTTAAAAAGTGGGAGGCACATATACAAACTGTTGTAATTCCTACACCGTTCACCTGATTTGGATGTAAATACCCTCAAATTAAAGCTGAAAGTCTGCAGTTAAAGCACATCTTGTTCGTTTCATTTCAACTCCATTGTGGTGGTGTATAGAGCCAAAAAGATTAGAATTGTGTCAATGTCCCAATATTTATGGACCTGACTGTATTTGAGGATCCTTTCTTGTTTCGCACTTCGCCTCAGTTAGTGTGTAGGGATGTTATTTACGACATTGTTCCTGAAAGAATATTTCTGATGTGAAGTGAGTGTGGGGATGTAAAGCAGCAAGATGTCTCATGCACCAAGTGCCTGACAGCCAGCATGCTGTGCTAGAGATGTCTCATGGAACACAACATCTGTTTCCATTCGGTCCGATTATAGCAACACCCCGTCTCAGAATACATCAACTGAGTTCAGGCGTTATAGACGTCGCATGCTGATGACTTCACTTCCCATCTGCCACAGTTTGCGTAATGGCAAAAGAAAATGTTCAATTCATTGGAGAGTGAAATACAATCACGTAACCTCTCACAGTGAAAGCACATCAAGCTGCAGTGCTTAATCTAAGATTTCTCTAAGGATTGCAATACAGCCTCACGTTCTCTGTTTGAGGAGTTTACAGTCATCTTAATAGGTTTTAAACATGTCATTGTGTATTTAGGGGCTTAGGGCTCTATAAACACTCAACAAACAAGCAACATTGTGTTATGAAAAGAACAAAGTGGCATATTTTTATATTAATCCAGTTGACAATTCACGATTGTGGAGTCATAGTTTAGCAACCATAACTGGGCACAGCAAGTCTGTCAAGCTTGGGATTTCTCCAATGTGGTGTGCAGTCAGATACTTATACAAGAATAATGCTTATTTATTTCCATGTCTACTACCTCAAAGCAGCTTTTGATTTACTTTTATAGGCCGACATCATATATGTTGCCATGATGTGCATATTTAAGATCTCACAGGATTCTCTTTTTAAAACAGTTAAAACGTTTGCATAGTTTGAGTAGTATTCAGTATAACGGTACTCACTGAGAACCTTACACTACTACTACTGTTACCTGGCAAAATTAACAGTTGTGGGATACTAATGAGGAGCCTGCTTATGTCTACCTGTCTGAAATAAATGACCTATTGTTTCAAAAATTACTATGAATTTCGAGTGGTAAACCTGCCCATTTATCATTTTAAATTGTAACAGTGGAAGGAACTAAGGGTGTCATGGCTTTGCAAACGGTCTAAATGTTTCCTTCCAAAATGTTTAAAATAAGTGTTGAAAAATTACCTCCTAATTTTCATATTCTGATAGAGATGTGAGTGTTTGCAAAGGTGGATTTCATTTTAGAATGAATACATTTATGAGCTGGATTCTTTTCATCATATAACTGTTGCTATAACCTGTGAACATGTTGATGTTGATCTTTGTAGGACAAAATAAACATTGTCCAGTTGTCTTTTTATTATCTATAAAACATTACGACCATGCAAGGACAAAAATATCCAACACCAGACCCCAGACAGCTGCAGGCTTCAGAGTATAACCGCTGTGGCATTACGAACCCTGTCCAGAGGCTCTCTGCGGACGTCTGATTGACTGAGGCAATGTTTAATGATGCTGGTGTGTAATGATGGTTGGAATGATGCTATTTATATGCAGCAGAACTTACCTTGTGTTTATGGCATAACATATCCGGGATGTTTCTCTCCTCAACATTTTGTTTGCTTCAACACAGAGGGACATAATAACAAATATGCATTTGTGGAAAGTATTTAAAGTTACAATACAGTTGTAAAATATGTTGATGCAGCTACTGGAAAGGAAATGTATACCATCAAGATATGTCCAGTACAACTACAATGTATTTACATTTAAAAAGTCAACACATAAAGCCGAAATTAGAGTCTTTCAAGAGCTAAATAACTGAGTAAAAATATCCTTGACTGCTCAGCTACAGCAGCATACTTCCTTCCAAACAATGTGTATACTAGCTGGCATAACTGAAAAAAAGTCCTATTTTTAATTATTTTGTGTGTCATTATTTGTTGTCAGATAAGGCTCATGGTTGTAGCAAACCTGACGTAAATTAAAGCCATCCAGGGAGTTAGCGAGTTTATTACAAGGCTAGAAAGGCTACTTTAAAAAACAAAAACAGAATATGTATGCTCACACCAGCTAAAATATAAAAACACTGGAAACAGCTTAAATATCTTAAAATGTTCAATATAACCATGCTAAAGTCCAATTCAAAGGCAGTCCTGTAGTAGTCTCGCATTGCCAGACCTATCTCAACAGCACTGCAAAGTAAGGTCTGGCCCCTCATCACATATGTTCCTGAATGGGTTGTTTGAATTTCTTTAAACCAATCACAATCGTCTTGGGCGGCGCTAAGCTCATTTTGCAAAGACGGTGGATCTGCAAAATAGTTTTAGGAAAGAACTTGTTTTGGTGAAACATTTGCACGCCGCAAAAGAAAACGCCACATACAATATTAAATAAATGTAACTGTTCACAGAATACAGTAACGTGAGCTATTTAAATTAACTGGATACATGGTTAAACGTAATTTGCTCTTACAGTAGCAGTTTATTGCTGTGTATAGTTTGTCCATAGCTAATCCCCGCCAATCGGTTTCAAAACGTCCCAGTAATCTTCTTTAAAACTTAGTTTAAAAAACATGCTAAACGTGTCCGTGTACACGAATCAATAGATTAAATTACGTGAACATTTCACAAACTGCCGTGAGACTGGATTGGGATATACAGAACATTCATTTTCAGGTAAGGGGAAAGCTGATTTCCACTGCAGCGATGTCAACAGAATACTGACAGCAAATCTATAGCTATAGAAATTAGGGCTGTCAATCGATTAAAAAATGTAATCGAATTAATTACATACTCTGTGATTAATTAATCTAAATTAATCGCATACATAATGAACTGTACATGCCTGAACCGATACTTTTTAATAAAGTTAAAAAAAAAATAAAAAAAAAATAAAGGTACTAAACAACAGTTGGCGACATTAAAGAACTTGTTTATTGTTAAGGCCATATGGTCAAAATTAAATGATTTAATAATAATGTAATAACTATAACAATAACTTATTTCACTAATAAATTGCTGTTGAACGACAAAAACAACCACCAGATGGGAAAAGGACATTTAACAATAACTTTGCATGCACCACGAGGCTGTAAATTACCAGTTTCATTGAACGCACCGTCTGTGTTTATCCGACGTCGGCAGCTGCAGCTGGACCATATTGGATTGTTGCACCCTGGTGTTGAATCCTCTACAGTGAAATACAGACAAACTTTACACCGTTTAGCGTTAGCTGTCAGCATTGTAACCGTGTTTAATGCAGCTACTAGCTAGCAGTAGGCTAACATTGGTTGCTGTCGAATATAGTGTTAACTAGCGTCACGTGCAGCGGTGTTTGTGTTGCCTGTAACGTGTGTTTCAGAGCATCAGAGAGAAGCGCAGGCATATCAGTGGCACCAGAATGAAGCACCCAACCCTATTCAGGAAGAAGATTTGTATAAGTAAATGGTCCAATCAATGATCCAGGCAGAACATTCTCGTCTCCCTCCTTCATTTTACAGTCCAATGGTGGCTAGAACGGCTCCGGGTCAAACATCAATATGGAATGGATTATTCTGCGTTATGTTTTTGAACCCGTTAATTTCGATTAATAAATCTGAGAAAAAATAACGTGTTTATTATTTATTATTTTGACGGCCCTAATAGAAATAAATCTGTAAAGGATACTGTCAGTTGTATCACAGGCTGCAGTTTAATCAAGGAATAACTGAATACAGCACTCCTCATGTTGGATTCCTTATAAGAAAGAAACTGCTTTGAAATCATTGTTCAATAATTGTAGAAATAAAAGGTTTCATTGAAAAAGGGTTTATTATGTGGGGAGAGACAGATCAAGGCCTGCTTTTTTTCAAAAGAGGCTGAACACTTGCTTTTTCAAAGTAACCTGACATGTAGTGAGTTGACAGAGAGCTGATTATGAACAGCGAACCAGGAGAAATTAGACCGTAATGATGCCAAGACAGCTGCCGCCTGCTCATACCTGAAGGAGTAATGTAAAAGTTCTTGCAAAAACATGGGCTGACTGACTCCAGATGTCCATATCAAAGGTAAAGATAAATAATTGGCATTTGCAACTTTTTTACCATGAAATTTGAAACACACAGTCATGTTCCCCTCAGGGTTAATTGTAATAAATGTGGTGATCCCTAAACCTCTTGTCTTACTGTATGTTGTCCGGACAGTAAATGCTGTTTATTTACTAATTTCCTTTTTTTCCAGTTCTCACTGGCAGAATTATAATTATAGTGAGGCCAATTGGCAGACTGCACCATCTGAACCTGCTGAGAAGAGGCATTGCAGAGGGTGTATTTATTCAAAGGTAGAAATGCTACCTGATAGTAGGAATTTCATTAGTGATGGAAGAAAAACTGCAAATCAAGACCAAATCCAGTTGTGATGCATCAACTGCAGCTTGTCTGAAATTATCATATTGTAAAGAAACGGGGCTTATTTTTCAATATGACACCAAGATATTTAAATTTTGCCAGCATCCTTATGAAAACTGCATGATTGGCAGACAGATAGATGTGTAAAAATGTCTAGAAGAGAGCCCCTTTCCCCATAAGGCAGTGAAATTCAGCCTCGTAATTAGGTTCATAGACTAGACTGTAAACTCATCACAGGCCATTAAGATGATGAAAACGATGCAACAGTAAACATGCCATCCCCCTATGAATGATACAAGCAGTTGTTCAGGCCAGTTAACAACACACATTATCTCTCCAATTGGACCGGTGGTGTGGCAGTGAAGGCCTTTAAAGGTATTGACCTGACCAGATATTGACATGTCATTATGCTGCATCCATTGGGCCAATCACAGTAATGTTTTGACATGCCAGATCACAGTTTGTATTGCATTTAAACCCCCTGTCACCTGCATGTGTAAACTCACTAAAAGGCAGACTTTGAATGCCATGTGTATCCTTACATACTGCAGGTCACACCACCTCAGACACCTTTTAAAAAGCTAACCACACACACACACACACACACACACACACACACACACACACACACACACACACACACACACACACACACACACACACACACACACACACACACACAACTTTATAAAACCTCACAGCATTTGTTGTGCATCCCCTGTGAGTACAGTATTGGATCTTTGTCTCGGCTTTAGCACAACTGATAGCATCTCAGAGACACTATAAAGGTCTTGCTAATCACAGCTGCTGCATTATTGGAACATTAGTTGCCTATCTGTGAAAATAAAATCCTTTGTCAGCACCATAACCCTTTTTTCTTCCTTTTTCCGAGGCTTACAGATTAAGATGGCTCCAAGACTGAAGATTTTTTTTTGTTCTTCAAAAGGACTAAATTCTGCTGTAATGCAGAATAACCATACTGAATTACTATTGTCTTTTTTGTGTGGGGAGAAAAAAAAGTTAATTGTGACTTTCCTGTGCATTCACAATAAGCAGCATTAGTTTGCTGGTACCTTCTTAATTAACAGCTCTGGCTTTTGGAGCCAGGTGGATGGGCATGAATCCACACACTCCAAATAAACCCAACTTTTCCTCTGGTATTTTATGCTCAGTGACACAAATTACGACTGTGGAGCTGACTATGAATAGGATTTGGGCATGACCTCTGTAAGCTAAACAGTCTGTGTAGCTCACGCCTCTCCATCCAGAATCTCACCCAAACTCTATGCTTTCTTCCTCCTTTTCTAGCCTTTTCAGCGCAAATTGCTGTGCATATAATCAGTGCAAGCTCCTAGTTGCCATCGATGTTTGTTTTGGTAAGAACATGCTAAAATTTGCGTTTAGGTCGTCTACATCCAGAAAATATACATATTGAGTCATCTGTAACACCGGAGCACTATGTGTTGCAATTTAAAGGGCAACTATTATATAGCATTTTCAGGATTATACTTGCATTTTGTGATTGTACTAAAACATGTTAAGATGCTTTAATGTAAAAAACACTTTATTTTTCTCATACTCATAGTGCCCATGGCTGCTGCACCTGTATTCACCCTCGGTATGAGACGCTCTGTAGGAGCGCCTGTCTCTTTAAGACCCCCTCCTGAAAAAGCACAGTCTGCTCTGATTGGCCAGCGTGCTTCCTGGAAACTCCGGAGCCTCCAGGTCACTAGTTAAAGCCAAGGGGGTAAGCTTCGCTTCAGAGCTCGAACCTTCTATGGTGCCATTTTGATGCTACAAAGCTATCACCCGACGTTAGCATTCCATTGACTGCCATTCATTTTGACGTCACTTTGACAGCGAATAACTTTAGATTTGAAGCGTTTAAAGACTTTATTTGTCCATTGTTTATTTCTAAAGAAACACGACAATGTATAAAAGGATCCATTACCTTGTACCTCACGTTATGGCTCCGTAGTAGACTTTTTTGTAAAAATAGGCTAACGATTGTGTCATAACCACGCGACTTACTGTCGCATAGCAGAGGAATTACCGTACAGTACAGGAAAAGCTTGCAGGCAGTTTTGACTTACATTGGCTGTTTAAGTTTAATTACTAATGTTAACTAGCATTTTAGTTAACAATAATTAGCCTGTGCCTATGTTATCTCCTGACATAAACCTACGCTCTCCATCTCTGCAAGATTGGCAATGATTGAGATTTCTCTTGGCACAGCTACCAGAAGACTTACAACTTTCAGACAGGTTGCTCACATCACATTTACGTCGTCTCTCTCAGTTGGAGGCTGCGCAGTAACGCTCAGCGCTCACCGGAAAAGTGCTTCTAATGGCCTTCATTGGTCTCCGTCCAGAGCAACGGGATCTGTTGGTCCATTCTTATATACTGTCTATGGTTAAAGCCAATGCGTACCTCTATGGCGCCATTTTGATGCTACCTACCCGCCGTTAGCATTCCATTAACTGCCATTCATTTTGACGTCACTTTGACAGCAAATAACTTTACATCTGAAGCGTTTAAAGACTTTATTTGTCCATTGTTAATTTAAAAAAAAAACACAACAATGTCTAAAAGGCTCCATTACCTTGTCTCTCACGTTATGGCTCCGTAGTAGACGTTTTTGTAAAAACTAGGCTAACGATTGTGTCATAACCACGCGACTTAATGTCGCATAGTAGTGGAATTACCGTACAGTACAGGAGAAGCTTGCAGGCAGTTTCGACTTACATTGTCTGTTTAAGTTGAATTACTAATGTTAACTAGCATTTTAGTTAGCAATAATTAGCCTGTGCCTATGTTATCTCCTTACATATACCTACGGTCCCCGTCTCTGCAAGATTCGGAATGATTGAGATTTCTCTTGGCACAGCTACCAGAAGACTTACAACTTTCAGACAGGTTGCTCACGTCACATCTACGTAGTTGGGCTCAGTTTAAGGCTACGCAGTAACGCTCAGCCCTCACTGGAAAAGTGCTTCTAATATACTTCACTGGTCTAGTGTTGACGAACTGACCGAAGAGGTCGAGTCTATCAAGTGGTGTCTTGGTTCTCTGCAAGTTTGAGTTATTAACCAAGCCTTGTTTCTGGTGCATCTTAGATGATTGTGTTCATGGCAATTTACACATTATCGATGGGGAAGTACATCACATACAAATACATGTCATGTTATGACTATGATTAGCTTGGTAGTTATGTTAAGTTAAATGTTAGAGAAGTGAATGTTGCTACATGGTAGGTAGGCTGTCACAAGGAGACCGCGCACCAGGCTACTGAATGAGACCGTAAGGACCGTAACCGAGGAGGGTACTGCATGAGTCTATATTCAAACGGGTGTCTAGGTTCTCGGCAAGTTTGAGTTATCAACCAATCCCAGAAGCCTTTATTTCTCGTGCATTTTAGATTATTGTGTACATAGACATTCATTCATAGACATTCATTATCGATGGATATCACATACAAATACACGTCATGTATCACCAGGCTACTGAACAGGCTACTGAACAAGACCGTAACCGTGCCTAATGCATGAGTCTATGTAATCACACGTGTGTCTAGGTTCTCGGCAAGTTTGAGTTATCAACCGATCCCAGAAGCCTTTATATCTCGTGCATTTTATAATTGTGTACACACGAACCGGTGACCGAATCTATTAACTCGTTGGCCAACCAACGACCTTCCGGTTGAACCGACTCGCGTAAAAGAGTCTGTTGTCCCATCACTACACTCGTCTCCATTGAAAACAACGGCATCACTTTGTCCATTTCTTTTACTGTCTATGGTTAAAGCTGTAGGTACTGCAATGGAGTATATAGAAGGACTTTGTACCGGGAAAAATCACCAATAAAGGCTTCTAAACCAAATATTTCACAACCGGACATGTCCCAGTAGTAAACTGACCAGAATTTGACGAGAAATGACCAGCATTGGCCAAGATTACAGCTATGTCGCGTTAGCATGAAGCTACTTATTAGTTAGCAGTATGCTAACTGTTGAAGTAGGTGAGGAGTCCTTACTTTGAATCCAAGCCGGTTATGTTTATTTCATAAACTTCCAGAAACTATATTGAACTTATACAGTCAGGAGTAACAAGCTACACATTACAACTTGGCGGAAGGTTTGCACCTGAACCAGAAACCTACTGCACATGTGCACTTCCTCAAGTACGGTGTCTCATCGGGTCCATACAGATCTACACTAACGTTAGATTGTAGTGGAACGAAGCAGCACTTTCTACCGTCAAAAATCGCAGATAAAGGCTTTTGAACCAAACACTACCCAATCAGACATGTTTAAGCAGTAATGCAACCCAGAATTGGGGAGAATTTAACAACATTGGTAGCCTAGATGACATTGTTTATTGCCATTAGCCATGTAGCTACTATAGTTAGCAGTGGATAATGATAGGATATAGCAGCAATTTCTACAGTCAAAATCACAAATAAAGGCTTTTAAACCAGATACTACATGAACAGAAATTGTTCATGTAATGTGACCCAAGAGAATTTAACATAACTGGCATTCAAGATGACATATTTTACTGCCGTTAGCATGTAGTTACATGCGACAATGTTAACACTGCAGTGGCTTAAAAAAACACTACAGTCCTGCCTACTTGGAGCAAATGACCAATCATAGAAGACCAGCTTAGAGTTGCATACGACTTAGCTGAGAGTAAAAAAAACTGTTAAAACCGGAGCATTCAGAATAGTTGAAAACGTTTTAGCTCACAGGGATTTGTCTAAAATACGTTTACCTCATTATTTGGCCACGTTAAACATGAAAATCCAACATTATAACATGAAGCACAAAAAAACACAAAACACTAAATACAAAAGAAATTTGAAAAGCTAGCAGAGAAGTCAATAAACAGTTAGCTAAAAGCTAGGGATAAACAGTTGAAATAAATAGCCCAAATTAAGTGATACATAATTTAATGAATAGCTAAAAGTAAGGGGTAAACTGCTAAAATGGTTTCAAACGTATAAATCTAGCTAAGCTATAGATAAATGGCTAAAATATTCGTTTGAAACAAGTAGCTTAGCTAAGCTAATTGGTAGGGCTGTAATCAACCAAAGAAAAAAAAAACGCGTAGCCTTGTCCGCCTAAATGAATTATAAATAAACATAAAAAACTAGTAGGCTATTTGCAGTATATTAAATCGTTTTTTAACCTAATTATTTTGCACTGAAATGACACACTCGAGTCTGTCTGTCTGTCAGCTCTGACATTGTTGCATCACGTGCACCTGCGCAATATCATAGCCTATGATTTCCGAAAATAGTACGTCTATATGTCAACTAGTGATATCAGCACAAGAACAAGAACTGTTGAGGAATATGCAACATAATACTATAATAATATAGTAATATATATTACTATAGCATAATATATATATAGTAATATATATAATATACAATAAGACAATTGTTTTTGTTATATGTTATAATAACTGACAGACACTATCATTTCAGCAGCTCTGTGCATGTCCTTGCACAGAGCGAGGCCGAACATAGGAGCTCAGCTTCGCGGCTGAGACACAAATAGACTATTAACTTAAATCTTTTACTCTTAAACACAAAAGGCACGTCCACTTTAATAAAAAAAAGAATATTTATTAAACAAACCAGATCAAGACGAGAGCAGAAACGAAATAAAGTGCATAACTGAAATTGTCAAAACAAATACAAACAGTGGGCACAGCGCAATTGCGCATTAGGCTCCAAAACAAATGCCCAAATCCAATAAATAATACTAGAAATAAATGTGCACAATAATAAAAGGGAACCATTAAAGTACAACATGTTATTTAGCCAAATTTTAAACCGAAACAAAATAAAGTGCATAACAATAACAAGGTAGGCTCACTCAGAACAAATACAAAAATAAATAAATCAAATGCCCAAATCCACAAGTATTTCAAATAAATGTGCAAAATTATAAAATGTTATTAATGTCCAAGATTACAGCCCTACTAATTGGTATACCTTATAAACAGTGAAAATATATGAAATGGTTGAAATGTAAAAAGTGATGGATAAATGGTAAAAGAGATCGTTGAAATAGCTAAAAGTAAGGAATATATTGTTATAATACTTAGTTGAAATTGCTAGCTTAAACAAATTTATAAATGGTTAAAATAAATAGCTGAGAGTGGTGGACAGCTAGCTAAAAGTTATGGGTAGATTGTTGAAATAGACCATTGAAATTGTGAGCCAGCTAAAAGAAAGTGGTAGCAGTTAAACTGTTATAAACGGATGGATAAAGGGTTCATATAATAGTTAGCTTAAAGTAATGGATAAACAGTTGAAATATGTAGATTGCTAAACGTTATGAATAAAGGTTTTAAAAAGTAGTGAAAACATCCAATTAAAATGAACACATTTGTAACATCACGGTAGTGTTGATTAAGAGATACCTGGGTTCATCTAACAGATATTCAAAACATATTATTTAAAACGAACTCTAGTAGTCTGCATAAATTATCCACATTCAAAATGTGCATTTAAGGACACAAACAGAAGTATCTACAAGCCAAACCTAACATTTGGTAATTCTAGTGAAATTATGCCATTAGGAGTTACATGATTAGCGCAAGCAACTGTCCATGTTTGGTAAGGACAATTAGCACTCTGGAGCCTACCTATGTAGCCAAAAGGGAATGAATACTAAAGGAATACATGTGCTTAATCAGATTAGTCTTTTCTCTGGGAGTGCTGAAACTGATCTTTATGGAAATCTACAGCTTGAATTTTTCTGGAAGAAACATGCCCAATCTTTTCTCATGCCTCTTATAAACTGTGCAATGCTTTTTGTTTCTTCTCCTTTTCAATTGTTGAATTCAGTAGTGATCGGTGACTGTAGCCGTACTCTTTTTCTGAATATAGCTTCAGCCTATCAGGTTCAGGTTTGGTCATTTTCAAATGTAAATTATTAAGAAACTGCTCTTTCCCACTCTTATTGTCACATTCTAACCCTTCTCACCTGTGATTGTCCCTGTCCTGACCGACAAAAATATAATATTGGGTCAGGTTGCATTTGGGTCACGTTTGGCTATTAACATATTTCATTTGTCCTTTCATAGTTAAACCTCTTAGTTTCTTAAAGTTATAATTTGTGACATTTTCATACAAAGTACAAATCTGTTACTCACTGTCCAATATTACTGCTGAACAATGACTCAACCTACGTAACCAGTGCATCATAGCTTTTTGCAAAGAAAATGTCATAATATGCATGTAAATATGTCAAAGAAAACTTTTTATGCTGAGGAGGAACAGTTGGTATAGAGATGATAGCAAAATGTGTCAAAGTGCAATGAAAACAGACTAAATGAACCATAATAAACATGAAGCTTAAACGCCCCTCAAGCTTTCGCACCACTGAAGAGATGAAAAATGGTGGCAGAGGAGACGGTAACCTCCTCAAATGAATACATGAAACAAACATTCAATTGATTTTCCATAACTTGAGGTTTGAGGTTCTTTTTAATCATCTAGTTATACCCTCTTCTTCTGCAATGGTTTAATGGCACCCGACTGGAGAATTAGTGCCTCGCTGTTTATCTTGATATGTCCAACACTTAATATTCAGTAACAGTAGTAGATGGAAACACACATCAATTAGCATTTTCCTTTACTGATTTTCTTGAAATTTTGGTTTAAATTTGTACTACATTTGTAAAAAATAATAATAAAAAAAATCACTTGACTATTTATTTTGACAATTTTTTAAAGATACTTTTTTTTTTTTATCTGTAAAAAAGCCATATTTCAGTCAGTAACTACATAGTAGAATGTTCAATGTTATGTATAGCAAAAGTTGTCCAAAATGGCAATATTCAACTACTTATATAATTCTTTTAAAGTATATCACTTTCCACCTCTGGCCAATAAAGATTGTACCACGAGTACATGTGATTTTTTTTAAGTACGTGTTGTACATTTCTCTAAGCATTTTCAACTGGAAGAGAGTGGAGAGCTTCTCCCCTCTCAAGCTGAAGCTCTCAAAGTAATTGCAGCACCTTAGACAGTGACAAGGGTTTTCTCTCAGGAGACTCTTGTGTAATGCATTTCTGCTTTGTCTTTTCACCCTGCTTTCATAAGTGCCTGGCTGCTTGCATTTCTCCAACATCTCTACAGAACAGCAGATCCACTTCACAGCACCAGATTTTGTTCCAAAGCCTTAAAACATTTTTGAGGTGCAAATCAGTGCAAATCAATAGCAATGCATCACCTTTTCTTTAAAAAGATCACTGTGCATAAAAGGCTTCTTCTACCTTCAGTGACTCTCTCTCTTCTCTTCATTTACCTTAGAATGTTTATATATATATATATATATATATATATATATATATATATATATATATATAGAGAGAGAGAGAGAGAGAGAGAGAGAGAGCAGTGCTTAAAGATAAAGCCGTTTGTCAGCATCTACATTTAATGATTTAGAGGTTAAGGCTTCCTTTTCTGTTGTATTTACGGGTTTGACTTTTACATAAATGCAACAGTTGGCTTTTTAATAAACCATCCACCATCCTTCCTCACACGCAGTTTGCATACATTTGAACCTTCTTGTAATACAAATCTGTTAAACATATTGCAGTAATGATGATACAGTGCTCCACTGTACACTGCAGATATTTTCCTTCATAATAGTTCTATCATCAGCCGTTGCTTTGGGCTAATTCCTCTGCCGTTATCATTATTATCCTCAGGTTATCCACAGACAATTTGTATTCATAATGAGTTTGGAGTAAATTAACACGTAGTTATTATTGCATGGTAGACTTAATGAGAAGAGCCAACCCTCATGAAGTGCATATACATTCTTGTTATCCAAATCCAGTGGTGGAAGAAGTATTCAGATCCTTTATTCAACATACCAACACATTAATGTGAAAATACTCCATTACAGTCAAAGTCCTGCATTCAAAATCCCACAGAACTATTATTGAAATTGTACTTGAGTAAATAGTACATTACTTTAGTAAGTAGTTACTTCCCACCACTGACCAAATGACAGTATAGGGAATGCAGGGCATTTTTGTCATACTGACAAAAAAAATATCTTTTTTTTATCTTGCGATCATCGCATTGTAAGATAAAATGTTGCTGCCACGATAACTTAGAGCAAAAATCCTTCTCTTTAATATTATAAACAGCTGTGCTGTGTTTTGGTGTTCTCAAACTGGACTTCCTGGATTGTATATTATTGTCTCACATATTGTCTCACTAAATTCAAAATAAAAATGAAGTTTAGTTAATTGTTTTATTGAATAACACTATAAATAACCACTTTCCTTAGAACAATATGTCTCCGTTATGGCATGTCCTCAGACAAACCTCTTCAGGTTGTTGTTGCATTGAAAGCGGATATGGAAACGCGCACAATGCTGCGTTAAGCGCTTACATTGAATGAAGAATAAGCTAAACAAAGAAAAATACACCATCACTTTGAAGGTCTGCATTTCAGTGGCTATCATATAAACAGGTGATAACAGCTGTATGATCTCACTTTGTTTCACACAGTTCCACATAAATGCTGTTGGTGGCAGTAATATGCCATATCATGTAGTATAACATACAGGTTTCAAAATAATAATAAAAAAAGCTTTGCAAATGTTTTATGAGGTATTAAATGCATCCATGTTCATTAGACCTTAAAGATACACAACATGCACTTTGGTTGAATGTTAAAAACAAAACAAAAATGTTTCATAAAATATACATAATGATGTATACTTTATTAATCCCGCAAGGGGAAATTACAATGTTTTCACTCTGTTGTTATTACACACAGGCCTGAATTACACATGCTCAGTACCTATACATGCATTAATGGAGAGATGTCAGAGTGAGGGAGCTGCCCATGGAAAGGCACCCCGAGCAGTTGGGGCTTTTGGTACCTTGCTCAAGAGCACCTTGGCAGTGCCCAGGAGGTGAACTGGCACCACTCCACCACCATACTTTGGTCCGTATGGGGACTTAACCAACAACCCTCCAGTTCCCAACCCAACTCCCTACTGACTGAGCTACTGCCACCCCAAAATCAATAAAAATGTTTTATACACAGTGATTTATAGGTTCCATCAGAGGCTTGGACTTCACTCGCAGTAGACCAAAGTGAGGAAGAGGGATGATATACAGTAAAGATAATGATAAAATAATTTCCTAAATTTCAGCTCAGCAATGCTATCGCTGCTTTTGATGCTGTCAATTATAACACAGACGGCTTACAGAGGATTCTTTTCTTAAAGTAATGATGTTAGATAGGATTTAGTCATTGAAGTACCCAGCTGAAGCTTCATTACTTGAGCTGGCATCTGAAAGGATCATTGATTTGCTCATGCAGCAGGCTGGCACTGACCGGAAGCTTCTGATCACTGACTGGGATCAGCAGGGCTCATCATTTATCCTGTGGCATACTGCTTGCACTGCACTGCATTTCTTTTCTCACATCCTCCTGAAAACATCGCTCTGCCTCTCCTCAGCTATTTTACAATGCAGAGTCAAGGCGAAGAAGGATGTGGTCCTCAACGGATGAAGCAGTCGCCCTTTCATCTTGTCCAGGGACAGTTAAAGGACAAGGCTTGTGATATTTTATGTTTTTGTTATTGTCAACACAACACATGAAAAGACCAAAACCAACCATGATCCAAGTAAACAGTTATTGTCTGTGTATCCAAAAACCTTATATATGTTATTATTGTGTGCTCTGGGTGACTTTTGATTATGATGTAGTTTATTTTTGAGCCAGTCTCATATACAACAAATCCCCTCCTACTGCTGTAAATACTCACTCGAGCACCAAATGTGTATTAGTTCGCAACTGAAAATAGTCCCCAACAAAAGCACTATTTCCTCTGTATGACTAATGTTTCTAAAAATGCTGCTTTGGGAAGTTATTAAGCCTTTTTTTAACTACTTTAATTAAACTACTCAGATTTTTGTGAGCTGCTTTTTTGAGAGATGGACTAAAGCACCATTTGTTTTGGTCATTTCATGGTGTTGTTGACAATTAGAAAAATATAGAATTACACCAGCCTTATCCTTTGTTATGGCCTGTGGTGGTGATGCATCTTTTGCAGTACAACTCTGAACATGAGTATATTGTGAGATTAATTATTTCATAGAATGGGAATTTAAATCCCAGTATTTTGGGGAATTCTATCCAAAATCTACTTTTCTTGAGTGGAAGAATGACATATTCTCTGGGAAGTAATCATTTCAAAATCACTAGAAAATATGTATCCCTATTTGTGAGTAACACGCCAAGATGTAAGTTGACCATTGCTTTTTGCATTGTTTTGTGAAATCAGTTTTCAGTTATATTCAATGGAGTTTGTACTGTGTTTATTTTATCTACTGTATTGGCTCTTTTTGATTGATGCTAGACCATGTCTTCAAGATCACTTCCAAACAAATGTGTGTTGGGCAAAATATCTTAAGACATATTTCCACTCTACTTCAAACCTCTAAGGGAACCACTCAGAGTAGCTTTCAGCTGGCAGGGATTAAAAGGTTGCTGGCCTTGCAGAGACCTAAAAGTGTCCTCTAATAAAGTCTGAAAATTGTGAACACTGTGAAGCCACAGAGCATATATGTTACAACTGCTGACAGGTATGGTTTTGAGTAAAGTTTTGAGCTCCCGAAGCAGGTGGAAAGATTCAGACGGCATACAGATCTATTTTCTCTCTCTCTCACTGTGTGTGTCCTTTACATAATGTTCCCGCCATCAAATGCAGAGAGGGAGAAAAATGTGGTGCACTTTGTTTTATTGCAACTGCATGTGGTCCTGTGTTATGTAAAGCTACACTACAGGAAACAACATCCTTGCACAGATATAATCACTGAATTCTTTACCTTCAGGGAAAAACACATCGATCTCAAGTTTGTGATTGCCATTTTGTAGTTCACTCCAAAAACTTTATCAGCAATGGCAGCCCAGTGCATGTTTGCATGCTTCCCGACAAAACTTCCGACAAAGATAAGAAAAGAAATGCTTGATAAGGTATCAGTTGGCTGTGATTTGTTTTCTTATTGTAACATATGATGGAAGTCTTGTTGTTTTGTTTGTGAATTAAAGAGGGTTTAATCTACTGCCTCAAATGCATAACCAAAAAGCAAAGGGCCTCAACACCAATTGTCATCACTTTAATGTTGATTTCTCTTCAGTCATATTCAGTCAAATTGATCAGAATCTGAGTGTATTCTATTCATAATCTACTCTTTCATGTAGTCTATTTATAATCTAGACAAATCATGTGCCACTTGCAAAGGCCATGTAGCTGCTAAATGGTAGCAAGTGATGACATATAATAAGCTAAATTGAAGTACCCACAAATCATTATAATGGTTTTCGTAAAAAATGAACATTATCAACTAAAGGAATACATATACAATACAAAATGTGTGGCTTCTCTACTCCCTTATACATTTATTTACATGTGAATGGAGTCTAATTGCCAAAGACTTAATACAGTTCAACCTTGTGCATATGTAACAAATTTGCAACAAAGTCTCTCCTGATTGAAATGGCTGCATCGTGTTACAGTGGTTTGGGAAAGCTGGAAGCAGGTAAAGAGCAGCAGCGGGTGTAAATGGTGCTCTAATGTGGTAAAGTGAGTTAGTTGCAAAAAGCTATTGCCGGTGATTATGAACAGGAGACCTGTTTCCCTTCTGAAGCTGTGCACTGTTTTTTCATTTTGTCACTTTACTATTATTATTAATTTAAAGCTTGTGGGTCATTTGAGATTGTCTGCGCTGATGTGCGAAGCATTGTAAATTTGTATGTATCTATGTGAGTGCTGATTCAGTGTGTGTCGGGTTGTTTTTGTATTATTTCTGAATATCTGAATTCTACAGCCTGGAAAGTGGCACAGAAAATGTTGTTCTAGAAGTTTGCCAAGTAGGCAAACTACTGCAGCTTTCGAGCCTTCTTAGTGTTTTAAAAATAGCTATTTTGAGGTTAGCATAAAAGTGCCCCTAGGACTCCCATTCAAAAGGCCATTTGACCGAAAAACGAAAATACTGTAAATCTTAAAAGTGGCTATTCTGTCCTAAATATGCTTTTAAACGAACGTTTGACTCGGGTACATTCACAAAAAGACCCTAGGTTGCATTTTGGCGAGAGTTACGCTTTAAAGCCCAACCACCAAAATCTCTCTGCAAAATAGCTCATTTTATGACACATTAACTGTGTCAGATTTGTGCCACAGACAGCAGATGGACTAACACATTGTTGCTTGGGAACCGTGTATCAACTTTGCAATGCTAATGTTACTAATTTAATTATTGTTGACCTGTTTTCCAAAAAGATGAAAACGAGCTTTTTAGAGTAAAACATTCAGAAGCAGAAAGGATCAGTTCAAAAAATTAAGATTATTTATAAATGAATTACCTGGAATAATGCATGGATACTTATTTCAATCAAATTCAATGCAATAACTTTAAAGGATCACCATTGGGGCATTAAAAAAGTGAATCAAAAACAATTTTAACTGTAATGAACTTAAGAGCCACACATTTATATTTTCTTTGCCCCTTCTCGTTTGTCGAATGTAATTAAAAACATACACTTACACAATTTACATAAGGATATCTGTCAACCAACACACACCGAGACTAAATTCTATAAAGTATGTGCTTTTACTGTATGTTTTTTTTTTTCCTTTGTGTGTGTAAGGTTACCTTATTTTCTATGAAATCAATATATAACTTTTTTATTTATGTATTTAATGCAAACATGTCTTTAGCTGTCATTGAATGAACCTCAATAACACCAACCAAACTCTAAACATTATAAAAAGTAAAAAGAAATGAACTGGAGGAGTTCATTTTCTTGCTTTAAGATATTTAAACGACGGAAAGATCAATCTGGTGACAATTAATCTAAGCTCTAGCCCATTCTATCAAACTGGATTTGTAATTCAGCACACATCCTGAAACACTCACGAGCAACTGACGTGGTTTAATAAAATCTGTCAGCTGCAAAATTGATCACTGAAACCGCCGTACTTTGTTTGGTTTGTCATTAAAGAGTACGGCAGCCATCCCGCGGGTGCTAGACATTCAATCAAACGATAGGAATCCAAATGTCATCTTCACTTCAAAATAAAAACTCACGCTGTCCAAAAAATAAAAAACACGGCGAGAACAAGAAAACATTATTTATTTGTTATATTTTCTATGGAGCACAGTTTCCTGCCAATCACTCAGAGCAGTTTGACCCCCCCATTTTTTTCATCATGTTCTCTTTAAGACACTTTGTCTCTTTTTGCTCACACAAAAGACACAATCCTTTTGAGGCTTCTCACCAAAGTGTCTTCTTATGAAAGCCATAAGCAATCATATTCACTTTTAAGATTTTTATAATAATACATATCTTAAGGAAAGAAATCATTAAATACAGCTAAGCAGTTCATTTAAAGACCCCCTGGTACATTTTTTGTAGGCAGTTGTTAATTGAGCACATTGAACCCTTGCCCTCAAGTTCACCCTTAAGAAACAGGAAAATGTTCTCTTTTTATACACACTTTGCATATGAAAACACTCTAACTCTAACCTAAATTTTCATAGATGAAAAGAAAGCTTTGGGAATGGTTAAAATGGCTTCAGTGGAAGGGGTTTTCTGTGTATTTTCGGAGCCACTGTGTCACTGTGAGGCCTCTGAAGGTGAGTTAAGATGACATCTCTTAATATATTGTACCAGACAGATGGTACTTTCAGCATTGATCACAAGCGGGACTATAAAAACAGATTATTGATTGAGTTAAAGAAAATACCCTTCTCCCTCCTGCAGAAAAACAATTGTTTGTGGTTGTTGGAAAATACCTTGCCGTCTTGTATCATGTCAATAAATCCTTGTTTGTTATAGGCAATAAAAGAGTTGCTTTTACTCTAACACTTTCTATTTTTGAAATGCGTAAGAAAAGAGAAAGTCTGCACAGATTAGATTATAATCATAATCAGCGGGCAGCAGTGTGCAGCATGTTCTTTATGAAGACAATCGCAAAGGACAAAGAAGGGAAAAAGAAACACACCATGAAATTCTAAGTGGGGGAAGAAGATGATTTCAGATGTGTGTCGAATACAATAAGGTCACATTATGCTTGTAGCTACTTGAGTCATCGAGCAGGAATAGGTGCAACAAGCCAATCAAACTAGCTATAACAAGAAAATGACAAGGTGCAGCGACGCAAATGGAAAGCAATGAATTCCATCTCTGATTTATGTTGAGTAAAGAACAGAAAAGGAAGATATTCAGTATATTCAGATTATTAAAGGTAGCCTTTGGAATGTTTCCACCTCTAGTGGAATGAATGAGTGGGTCCCTATTTTGGTCGAATGTGCTCTACATATGTGAACATGCATGCACATGAAACAAGACTCCCCACAAGGAAAATGACTGCATTGGTGCCAGTGAAGACGATGCAGAAAGTCCAATTTGAGTAAAAGATCCATGCATACATCCTCTTATTTAGTGTCCCAAAAGGTGCCTGATTATAAAGTGAACCTGAAGAAGTCTGGAGAAACATGTCATTTGCATAAATTATTCATAATTATTTGCAAGCCTCCTGGCATGCAGTAATTTGCTTTTTATTTTGTCATATCATTTCTGCTTTCAACCAGGAGGAATGTCTTCTTGTGAATG
Organism: Sander vitreus; assembly: GCF_031162955.1. NCBI lineage: Eukaryota > Metazoa > Chordata > Actinopteri > Perciformes > Percidae > Sander > Sander vitreus. The sequence continues at coordinate 27,899,610 of NC_135859.1, forward strand.
CTCTGCAGTAAACTGTCCTTTTTTTTGCCTGATTACATGTTAATAAACTCTACAAGTTAAATGTTTTGAGTGTAAATTAGATGTGTTCTTCTATCGTCCAAACCACAGTACACTGACTGAGGCGTAAACGTATTTCTTTGGTCACACTTTGAGTCTCAGAGGCAAAGCAGAGGTTTGAAAGTGGAGCGCGAAAAGGATTCCCGAACATCCTTTCACAAACAAACCTTTTCCCTCCAGACCTGAGCCTGCACCCTGCCATGAACCTTGTGAGAATGAAGACATTACCGGCCCGGCTGTGAACCTGTGATAGACGCTCACCTAATTCCTCCTTTCAGCTCAAACTGTGTGACCAACAGAGATAGAAAGAAAAAAAAGGTTTCCACGAAACACTAAGAAATATATTTTACTTTGGAGGACTATGAGACCTACTTCTGCTTGGGTTCAGGATGGTTGGCATTAGATCTTCTGGGTGCTTGTATTTGTCACTGAAGTAGTAGGATTTTTCGAGAATCCTGCTTCTTCTTCTGCAACGCATTTAGTTTGAAACAGGACAGGTAGTAGAAGCCAGGGGCATCAGACGGAGGGGGGGAAGTAAAGGGACTGAATTTACAGGGCCATCATGTGAGGAGGGCCCAAAAAGATGCTAGAATGAATAGCTGTGGATGCGGGGAGGGGTCAATAGAAAATGCTATTGTACAGGGTCTAGAATTTTGTGCTAAGCACCTGGTAGAAGCTGTTCAGACGAGGCCGTGGACAGTGCAAACTGCATTGTAAACTTGCAGAGAAAGCTCCAAAATCTGTATTTGTTTAACTTTCTGGATTCTGTATTAGGAGAGTAAAAGTCAGATCACTGCATCCCTATTTCCTGGAGCTTTCAGCTTCATCTTATGGTCTTCTTCAGGGGATGGAGATTGTTCAGACTAGTCAAACTACTAAGGTCAAGAATTAACTTTCACACTCAATTTCGCAAAAATTTTTGTAAAGATTTTGTAATTATATTTAATTTCTAAATTATTTGAAATTAAATTGGGTAAAGAGAGACTGTCCTCACAAGACGTTATTTTAGCAAGTGCCCCCAAAATGACCTTTTCTTTTTTTTTTTTTTTTTTATTATTATTTTTTGGCCATTTTCAGCCTTTATTTTGACAGCTGAAGATATGAAAGGGGAGAGAGAGGGGGAATGATATGCAGCAAAGGGCCACAGGTCGGAGTCGAACCCGGGCCCACTGCGTCGAGGAGTAAAAACTCTACATATGGGCGCCTGCTCTACCAACAAATCCTCCAATGGGCAAAGTAATTATGGTGGGAGGAAGAAATAAGGTAACATTATAGTGAACAAACATTGGATACAGAAAACTGTTGTTTGGCTCAGTAAGTAGCGTGGGGTCATCCACTAATCCCAGGGTTGCAGGTTTGATTCCAAATGTCGAAGTGTCAAGACGCTAAATCCCAAATTGCTCCTGATGGTCAGGCCAGCACCTTGCATGGTAGTGTGTATAGCCGTTTCCTCATGTGAACTCCGGACAATGTCCGACGAATCAGGTGCAGACATCGTCCGAAGTTGCCTTTACACACATGAAGCACACAACAGGAGATTGTCTGTGTCGGACGCATTCTCACATATCGGACATACTCTGTTTAATTTAGGCGAGGGGAGGCACTGGGTAGAGCGTGCAGGACATGACAAGGATCTCTTGAACCGAGTCTCTTGCTCTTACTTGAATATGTCTAAGGATTTTGGTGTCGGCCCTTACCGATAGAAGTTCCCGAATCTCGTTGTCCTTCCAGTTAGACATTTTCATTGCTATCTTCATGTAAATTACCCTTCTTTACCCACAGATGTTTGTTTTCCTCCGGTTTTGCGTGAACCGCATGATAGAAATGTAATCAACACGCCCACTCGCTCGTTGACCAGCTCTATTCACATATGGGGTCATTTGAAAATGACACAGACTTTGTACGAAGGAGCTGGCAGTGTCAAAGTTAAAGTCTGTTTAATGTCTGGTCCAACTTATTTGGACATTTGCATTCTCACATACAGCTCTTAACACATTCTTTAATTTAAAGATACCTCTTTAAAGGAATATATATATATATATATATATATATATATATATATATATATATGTGTGTATATTATTTGTATTATATTATAGTACTATAATATATATATATATATATATATATATATATATATATATATATATATATATATATATATATATATATATATATATAATAATATACTATATTATAATGTAGTATATTATTTTAATTAATTTATCATCATTATAATGAACTTTGTACTCACCGTAGTAATTGCTGAGATCTGGGAACACAAAAACATTGTCACAACAAAGTCAGACAGGGCAACAATATTCTAATTTTAAACTAAAGTAGCTCATCAGTACATGAGGTAACCAATCAATTATCACCACCTTTCAGCATTCAGCAGGACATGAAATCTGTGTGAGGGTTTGAGACCAGTACCTGGGTGTGGCTGGAGTGTAAACAACCACAATGAAATACATATTAAATAAAGTCAAGATTTGGTTTCTGTGTTTTAGTTTTAACGGCCTTTAGTTTAACATGATCTTGAGGCTTGATTGTGTCACACAGGTCAGTGTGACAATAATTTTCTGCCATGCACGATTAAGTGTGTCGTCTCTCTTTGAGGAAAAGATAAAGGTGCGTGGTGTTCCGACAGATACTAGCTAAAGGTCAAAATGTTCATCTCAAGTGAAAACCTTACCCTATGGAACTGTCCACGTTGAGAGACCCTTTATGTGTGTGTTTTGTATAGAAAGCTACCACATGACCTCGGTTGTAGCATTTAAACATATTCATATTCTGAAGAAAAGCTTGTTGAAATCGGTCCCTGAAATGTTTTATCACAATGAAGCCTGCCAACCTACGCACAGAGGCTGAGTGAAGGCTAGGCTCTCTCTCTGCTAAATGCAGTATACATAGAGGAGAGCGGAGAGCACACTTGGCCATGACCTCTTTTTGATTGACAGTTTTCCTCTCATATAGTGGGGGGGGCAGTTGTTTTGTCATAGGGGCATATTAGACCCAGGACAAAAGAGACAAAGAGTGTTCAAGAATTCAGAAATTTGAGTTCAGTATATAAAGTAGTAGTGCACAAAAAAAATAAAAAAAATACTATGATTGGTATTTGTTGTTTCCTGCCCTCACTCTCTCCAACTAACAGGTCCTCATCTGGTTTCTCTTCAGCTCTCTCAACACCTATCGTCTGGCTCGGTCTCAATGTCTGCCTCTGGGGATTCATAGCCTGCTTTCTTTCGAATCGGGCTCAGTGGCACACCACTCCAGAGACCCGACTGGAATGTTGAGCCACAATTCGCGTCAGTGCCATATCATCGTTTTGCCTATTATTATTGCTACAAACTACAGAGCCCAAGGCCCAAATCACAGAATGCGCATACATTCATCACACAACAACATGTTTTTGTGGCGTTAAAAGGAAATTGCAATAACACATTATTGCGTTAATTTTGACAGCCCTAATATAAATAAACATTTTCAGCTTCTATAAGAATTGTAATGAGTATATTTTGGCCCTACAAACTCTTCAACAACCCATCACTTTTATTTCAGATGTGTATCTGAAGGCCAAGTCCCATTACTAAACATATTAGATATACTACATACTGTTACGCCTGAACCTGGTACGTCATACTTCAATTCGCTAAGCTACAATAAGCTACAGTAATTGTCAGCAAACAAAGACATCTCAAAAAGGATCATGTGAAGTTAAGTTTCTGAAGTTTCAACCAAATGTAGCTGATTTGATGAAACGGCATGAACACCAGTTTGAGTCATAAATCCAGAGGGAAACCAGAGTAAATAATGAAGTCAGTGTTCTGATGCCAAATGCTCAGCATCACCAGCGGGAGGCAGTTTCAAAGCAGATGGACAATACACTAAATTATTAAAAACACTATTTGCTTCTGCTCATTCTACTGTGAACAATTCATTGGGTTTTCTAAGTTATGGATATCAGTCTGTGGTTTATATCCATAAAAAATGCCCTAATACCGCATATTCTCAGATTTTCTGCTTATCTCTGTTTAAAATGTTTGGTTATATCTTATATCTTTTGTTTGAATGCAGGTTAATAAAGAGACTGAAATGGGTACAAGATAGGACCTGCTTGTAAAATAATCATCACAGAAATAAGCAATACATGTACAATTTAGCAGGAGAAATACATTTTGTGTTGTTATTATTCAAGTTGTTTCAGAACGTCACCAGGCATCTTTTATACATAAATAAGGACAGCGAAATGCTGTCAGCATGTTTGACTAGCTGGGTAGAGGGTTTCTGGATGAATAAACTTCTGTGTACTTTTCCTGTCATGTTTTTCTGGACATCTGCTGCAAAGAGGGGCTGCTGGAAATAATGACTGCAAGTTTGAAAAGTTGATAATGGCGATTTGAAAGGATGTGAAACCATGAAATATGAGAAGCTGCCTAGGGCAAAATTGAATCCTTGACTTGCGCATACATGCAGTATATACCGATACTAAGCACTTGCACATACATGCATACTCTCATGCATTTAAATACATACATACATACATGTGCATGCATGTAAATGTACATAAATACACATGCATGCATGCATAAAATGAGAATGCGTATGAGTAGGGGTATATGAGTTTGTATATGTTTGTTTGAGTATGTGTGTATGTGCGTGTATGTATATATGTGCATGCTTAGTATGTATGCATGTGTGTGCATAAGTATGTATGTATGTGCGTAGGGTAGGGGATCGGGTTGGATGGTTGGCTCAAACAAGACTTTCATCCATGAAGGTGTGTTCTTTGGTTTGACTCATTCCAATGTTCACGTCATTCTCTCCACGACATTCCACTTCGGGGATTGTTCAGGTGCCGCCGGAAATTCCAGCGGATGTCTTTCTTTTCGGCCGGATGTCCGTTACCTTCCACTTTCTTTGTGTTGGCATTTTAAACTCCGGTCGATTCATCTCTGCAGGGTAAATCGAAACAGCTAGCTAGAATATCTGTGCAATCTGAGTTCCTTCCCGAGGCTATTTTACAGATGCGATTTTGATCCGTGCGGCACTTAACCGGTTTAAAGAAATGCCAATAAACCAGAACACGTTTTTCTCCCATCCCGGAATGCTGTGTGGACTCGCCAGAACCTCCTCCGCAGTGCTGTGGAGGAAAGTCTGGCAATGGGAGACTATTCTGATGTCAACCAAGACCATCAGACACCGCATGCATGTAAACAGGAGGTGCTTTTGACACCTATAGCACTTGTAGAGAAAACTCCAGACAGTATTTATGTTATTTATTAAAAGTAGAAAAAGCTTAGAAAGGCCAGTAATGTTAAATCACTTGTTAGGTTGGAAGATTTTAATAATAACTGATGGTATCTCAACGCAGTGCATAAAGTAAAGTTTGTGTGTGCGTCTCTGCCAACGACTTGGTTCTGAGCAGAAGGAAACACAAGTAAACATGATCCACTGTTTTTTTTTCTGCCTCCAGAATCTAAACTATTTGTGGGTTTATTAATTTATATATTCTTGCCATTGTGTGCACAGACAGTATCCTGTGCCCTGAGCTTTTGTCTTTACTCCCCAACAGCAGCTCTTAGCCTATTTAATCGTGTTTTGCGTCAGGTCTCATATTAACAGGTTTAGTTGGTAATTGATTTAGAGATAATTGCATGTTCGGTTCATGTTGAGGTTTGCTTTGGTTAATGATTACTTAATGTGTTAATGATGCACAACATGATCAAGCTCTAGTGTGAACCTTTTCACTGTAAATTTACAGTAATATACTGCCAGCAGCTTCACCAGTAAACTACTGTTTATTTACAGTATGCATCTGTTTTTAAAGTTTAAGGTATTATACTGTAAATAGACATACAGTTTCTTACTGTATTATTTGAATTTACAGTAATGTACTGGCTGCAGTGTAATTCCCACCTTTTCCTTTATTTTCCCAAGATGCATTGGTATTAACAGTAAATACCTGCAATCTGTAACATTCGCAGATAGTGCTGTAATATTATTAATTTCTCCCAGAATGCATTGCCATTTACAGTATAATCCTGTATATCATTAAAACAGTAAGATGCTGTGAGATGTTAGCTGTACATTTACATCAGAGGTTTACAGTGTAGTGAGTGGACCTGTGAAACCTATAGCGAGAACACAACGGTCCAAGATCATAAAGGTGGTCAGTCGGGTTGAGACCTGGACTGGTGACTGTGAAGGCCATAGCATATGATTCACATTATCAACCGCACCATTCACTCCTTAAAATCTGTATGGAAGCATCTGCATTTGTTATGTCTCTATACATATTTATTCAGGAATCCTCCTTTAAGCCTCTTCTGTGAGCGTTAAACGATGGTTTCGCTTCTAGTAAACATCTCTGTGCTCATCGTAAATCACTGCATCACTACTGTGATTTACAATTTCAGATTCAGTGTTTTGCACATTGAATTTCAAACAGGTCCTCTGAGGAGATAATCCTATCACTTAATGAAAAGTACTAAACACTTCTACCATGTGTATTTATTCATTCTGAGCTCTTGTTTAGCAATAGGAAGGGTTTCATCTGCCAAAGGATGTTTTACACTTCAGTGTCTTAACATCTTTTTGCCAACATATAAAGAGCTTAAGAAAGGCAGAGAGAGGCTTCAACACTAAATCAGGAGTAAGGACACACATCTGTGGAGAACACAGTAACCTAATCAAGCGTAAATGTATCATAGCAAAGCACATTCTCCTCTCAGAACAACTGCCAAACACAAGAGGAACCATCCTCTCGGCCTCAGTTGCGACTGACAGTGCACATCCTCTAAACACTGTGAGTGGAGCATTGAGGGCACACACTGGATAAATCCTGTCTCTGTACTTGCTGTCGCTCCGGGCCAGTGGAGGGATTTTCTTGGGGGAGTTTTCAGGGCTCGGCCACAATGCATTGTGGGGGTGCTAGTGAGTCACAGCCGCGTGGAAGCGGTGATATAGACGGTGAACATCTTTCTTAATGTCAGCCGTAATACCCAGGCAGACATGTAGGGCCTAATCGAGTATGGCACTTCCCAAAGCACCAAAAGGAACAAGGAGTACCAGCTCATCTTTTCATCATTATACATTTGTCTGGCGCCGCTGATGTGCCCACAACCAAGATTAACAGCCCTCAGCTGCACTTCTTTTTGTCATTTTTGTTTAATTTGACTGATACATATCATTTAATATTTTCTTTTTCAAGGATAAAAGACTGAGAGACAATACCTGGTGGGGGAAGAAAGACCGTTCTAATGTGATTTTAAACCTGTGGGCATAACCTTCTGCCCTACAGACTATGAGGGTGAAAAGCTAACCAAGCATAAAGAGGCTGTCTTGTCCACTCACATACTGACACATTGCTGATTCATAAACAGCCACGTTTTTTTTTATCTTCAGGTTGTTTTTTTTTACCATTTTATGACAAGGAGTAGAAGAAAGAAGGTTTTAGGTGCTGGTCAGGTCAAACCTGGAGTTGGAGTTGGAGTGCTGGAGTTAAAGTTGAGCCTCTGTCTATTACTAATAGTGACATAAAGAAACTATGCAACATTTGGAATGCAGTGGTAAACAACCAAAACTCTGAAAAGAGCTTTTTACTCTGATTACCAGACCTGATTACAACTCCGCTGGAAAATGTGTTGATAATTTCTCACTTTTTAGACATGCTAGCAGTCAGTCTGACTTATATAGTATATCTGAACAACTATTGGATGGATTGGCATGACATTTCTGCAGACATTCATGGTCCCCAGAGGATGAATCCTAATGATACTGGTGATCCCCTGACTTTTCCTCTACACCATCATGAGATTGATTTATGGTTTTGAGTGAAATATTTTAACAACAATTGGATGGATTGCCATGAAATTTCACACATTCATGTTCCCCTCTGGCGCATCATTGGGTTACAATTTCAATTTGTCCAATACTTTGGTTTATGCTAAACTGATGACATTGCCATCAGCTTCTGTTGTACTCGGTGTTCAGTGCTAATTAGCAAAGGTTTGCATGTTAACATGCTAAACTAAGATGGTAAACATGGTTAACATTCAGGTTGTTGTCATTCACTGCTCGTACTTATATCTACGAAAGGTAATGCACTATTTATGTTAGGGCTGTCAGCATTAACGCATTAATCACGATGCGATTAAGGGCCGAGCATAATGCGTAAATTTTTTTTAATCGCATTAATCGCATGCCGGCATTTATTAATTTATTTTACACTTCACTCGGCTTTGCGTCGTTCCTAACAGGCTGCTATTTTGACCCTTTGCAGCACCGTTACTTATCATCAAGCTGCCACTTCCTCGTAACACATCCTGCTGCTGCAGGCTTCAGGTATAATGGAGAAACACAGCAGCAATAACTCTGAATGGAGCTTTTTATTTTCCAAAACTCCCGGACGGCTCGTAGAGAAGTCGAAAGCCATATGCACATTGTGTAAAGCCGAATTAAAATATCACCCAAGCACGTCAAGCTTGAGCTACCACCTACGGAGCTAAGCGTATAGTTCAATTAATGTGATGCTACCCGCTAGCATGCTACCCACTCAGGCAAAGCAGTATTTTGGAGAGTGCTACTTGCCGACCTGTGGATAAAACCAAATCCCAAAAAATTACTACAGCTCTTGCGAAACAGGTGGCAACTAACTGCAGACCTGTCAGCATCGTAGATGACTCGGGTCTTAAAGACGTACTACGGTTGGCATGTTCTGACCCGTCTCATTGCCGTCGAGGGGGACAGCAGCCCCACACACAGCCTGTATGACACGGAGAAAGCAGCCACACTGGAGCTGCTGCAAGGTGCTGCAAACGCTGTCTCATTAACCGGTGATCACTGGACGTCAGTGAGTAATCAAAATTATTTAGGAGTTACTAAACACTATATTGACTCTGGTAAGGATAGGGATTTTTAGTTTTTTAGCATCAGAAAATTCCTTACTATCAGGATGCTCAAATAAGTCCCTTAGGACTCTCCAGCTGATCCAGAATGCTGCAGCACGTGTTCTGACAATAACTAAGAAAAGAGATCATATTTCTCCTGTATTAGCTTCTCTGCATTGGCTTCCTGTAAAATCCTGGATTGAATTTAAAATCCTTCACCTGACCTACAAAGCTCTAAAAGGTCAAGCACCTACATATCTTGAAGAACTCTTAGTACCTTATTGTCCCACTAGAGCACTACGCCTTCAGAATTCAGAGCTTCTCGTGGTTCCTAGAGTCTCTAAAAGTAGGATGGGAGCCAGAGCCTTCAGCTATCAAGCTCCTCTCCTGTGGAACCAGCTCCCAGTCTGGGTTTCGGGGGGCAGACACCATCACCATATTTAAGAATAAACTGAAAACACTCCTCTTTGATAAAGCTTATAGTTAGGGAGCTAAAAGAGTAGAGTACAGGGAGGCAGGCCAGTACAGCCCGATCCGGTTGTGGAGAGTTCTTGCCCGACCAGGCTCCTCTCCTTAACCTGCCTCTCTTAATTATGCTATTATAGTTCTAGACTATGGGGGAAGTTCCTTCCTTCCTGTGACACACTGAGCTGCTCTCTCCTTTCTCTTTCCATTTGTTTACATTTGTGTGCATTCTTGCCCGAGAAATGCTTGTTACTGACCTAGCTCTGGGGAGTTTACTCCCCGGAGTCCTTATGTTTCTTTTCCCGCCCAGAATATTCCCTTGTATTAGGGTGGCACCACGATCTTGGTTGGAGCTGTCCCTGTGGTCCAACGCTCTGCAATGCCCTGCAGTGTCCGGCGATGCTCAGCAGTGTCCGGCTGCGTCCGGCTGCGTCCTGCCAAGTGTCTACGTCTTGCTACGTCAACCCATGCTGTGCTGTGCCACGCTACATCCTGTAATGCCCTTCAGTGCCCTGTTATGACATTAACTACTATGACTACCATTTGTAGTCACTGTTCCATTATCTTTGTGACTATTGCCACTGTTCAGCACATCCCCAACCAGCACCGTCAGACACCGCCTACCAAGAGCCTGGGTCTGTCCGAGGTTTCCTCCTAAAAGGGAGTTTTTCCTCGCCACTGTTGCATTAGCCACTGCTAATGCTTGCTCTTGGGGGAATTACTGGAATTGTTGGGTCTTTGTAAATTATAGAGTGTGGTCTAGACCTACTCTATCTGTAAAGTGTCTTGAGATAACTCTTGTTATGATTTGATACTATAAATAAAATTGAATTGAATTGAATTTAATTTAATTTGTGTATAACCCATGTTATAGTGAGCCAGGACATGCAGGGCTGCCTCAAGGAGGACATAAGATGATTTAGTATAAAGAGCGAGAAAGTCCTTGTAGGGATAAAACACAGAACTTTCACCCAGTAGTCAGCTGTTAGTGTCCTGTGTGAAAGCAAAAGTTTAAGTAGACTTTTTTAACTTACTTTTGTTATGTAACTTTTAACTTAACTAACATAAGTTAATGTAACATTATTTAACCCAAATCATGAACTTTTGCTAAACCTAACCAAGTAGTTTTGTTGCCTAAACAGGTTCTGCACTGCAGGGGCTTGCAGAGGTGTACTGATCCATCATGTCGCTGAATTTTCATAAATAATAATTTTGTGAATAACTTTTCATAAAATATCATACGAACTCTTGTATGAGGATACGTTGGGAAGTTAGCTTAAATCATCACTCTTTCCTTCCATCTATCTTGACAATCGATTTAAATGTACGTCTGTAATCCACTTGTTTTTTAGGGATCAAAACCTAAACTGATTTACAATTTACACTTTTAAAGGATTACTCCAGCAGTGCTCCGATGTCACAGGAAAGGACAACAGATGACGCACAGATAAAGGACAACAGATAAAAACTGAATTGACTGCTGACTTCCGATTGAAGATTAAACTGTCATGACAGTCTGAACACAACTGTCCCAACTGGTGTCAACACAGTAAATCAGTTTTAGCTCTCTCTGTGAAGAAAAAAGAAATTAACAGAAGAGATTTCCTCTTCAATTTTATGATTTGACCAATTTATAAACATCCCATATGACATGCTGTCACCATGGCCCAGACTTTAAAGTCTGTAATTATTGACATGTGAGAAAATGGATCCAGATGAAGAACTCTGTCATTAATCTGCTCTAAATGTTTAGCTTAATCCCCTCCAGCCGTAAAATATGATTGAAGTGGCCACTCACATTAGTCTCATTCAATGGCTGCACCAATTGTATTTTAGCTTTAAGAAAGGGAAAGATAAGCAGAAATTCAGAGCATTAAGTTTTCTAATTTGCAGTCTCCACGGTTGTTTCCATATCACTTCTGTTGCATCTGTAGCCTTTTCCCAACAATCATAAATATAATCACCTTAAAATCATGTGTAGATGTGTATGAAATTAAAGTGTTACATCTTATTTCCTCAGTGCACATCTTTAAGGGAAACATTTCTCTTGGAGGGGAGCTCTGCCCCCCTTGTTTTTGTCTCTTCACATCATCACATCATCTTGTGTTGAGGATGGAAATTACAATTTATTTGCATTTGAATGTAGAGCTCCAGCTCAGTAAAACAGATGCCAGACAGTCGGGGGGGGTGGGGTGGGGGGGGGTTTATAAATGTAAAAAAAAGTGGAAACATGATAACACTGTCGTATCATGTCTGTATTATTCAGTGTTTGCTGATTATTCTGAGTATGCACAGCATGTTAAGTGAGAAGAAAAAAAAAACTAAAGCGTAATGCAAAGCAGATCCCACATTGAGATAAGACGAAACCGTATTACACATGCAACAGTTACTTTTCATGTTTGAATTTAAATTAGCAGGAAGGCCATTCATGAATTAAGGGACCTTTTTTGAAAAGCTAGCAGCGAATAAAAGTTTTTGGGTAAAGTCTCCTCTCTAGCATGTTGGGTGTGGCAGTCAATCCATGTGAAATAAATTTTCCTTTTTGTGTGTATGTGCTTGTCCTTAATTGCACACAGCTTGCCACACACCCCTCTCTGTGAAGTGCCAATGAGCATTGAAAATTACATTTTGTTCCAAGCCCCCTCTAAGTATGAGCAATGGATCATCCTCAGGTTCTCTCGCTACTGTAGTTTTTGCAGAATAATCAAATTCTCCCTTATACTTCAAAAGATGACCCATCAGCGCTGCTTCCCTACTGTCAATCATCCAAATTGTTTTTCACAGGGGATTTTCAGTCGAATGGGACAGATTTGAGAAAGTAAATAGGTAAGTAGGTATCAATGAGGGAAGGTTCTCCGGTAAATTATGCTGGTTGAGGCAGTAAAAATGAACATCAGGTTGTTTACATGTGTAAACTGAAAAAGTAAGCACTGGAAAGTCACTGTAGCGTTGATTAAAATAAAATGTTGCAAGCACAGACATGAATCATTATCTCTACGAATGCCACACCAAACCAAGTATTCAACAGAAATAATAATAAACATGCTTATGGTTAGTCTGCATGACAAACATTTCAAGCAATGGTGGACCTGGGACTAAATGAATACTGAAAATCAATTATAAAGTTAATATAACTGCAATACAAACTGCAACACGTTACTGGTGCAGCAAAAAGTCTGGGACAAAAAAACAAGAACTTTTTGTTGTTCAGGTAAGAGGACTTGCTGTCTTCAAACCATCCATACAAGTCTCTAGCTAGTTACAAACGTGATAGTCTTGCATGGCTAGACGTTACTCCACAGAGCTGTGTCTAGCTACACCACAGTTACATTTCAGGATAGGAGAAAAAAAACCCGCTTTGGGTTGCTTGCATTTCTTTAGACCAATCACAATCGCCTAGGTTCTGGATGCAATGACAGTGGGTCAGCAAAATGGTCTCGGGAGGGAACTTGCTTTGGTGAAATATTTGCATCCCACAAAAGAAAACGCCACATACGATATTAAATAAAGTTAACAGTCCACACAGTACAGTAACGAGAGCTATTAAAATGAGCTGGATACATGGTTAAATGTCATTTTTACCAGAGTATCGACGTGTGTACTTCGTCCACAGCAATCCTCTCCAATCGCTCCCAAAACATCCCAGGTAGAGAGTAAATGCAGTAAACATATTCCTTGTAAATCTTTACAATCATTCCCCGAAAGAACTAAGCAGGCCTGCCTTGTTGCTAAATTTTCTTCAAAACTTGCATTTTCAGCTTGCTAGCTCGAAGGCTATTGTTTCCGGTAGCGAAGTAGGTTTAAAAACAGCGGACATCGGGCGTGTTAGCCTTCCATCGATCCAGTTACACAATTATTACCAGAGCAGCACAGCCTGTGAGAAATGTTTGTGTGCCTAAAACTCTATTTGCACACAATATTGGCATCTGATGCTTGATCTCCTCTCAGACAAAATGATGCAGCCAGGACACCCTGACCAGTCAGAAAAATGTGCCAGCAACAGCCCATCCCCCAACACATTATTCTGGCAACCATAAAATGTTTGGTCTGACATCAATCTTTCTTCTTCCTTAATGCAGAAATAGAGGTCGCGGCTTGTGACGTAATATGCAGCCTGTCTGCGCTTCTAAGATGGAAGTCTAGCCTGATTTCAAGGTAGACTGCCCGGCTAAATTTAGGAGCTGTAATTCATTCATCACCCAGTTAGTGAATGCGCCAGAGATGCCCATTCTTCTTCCTAGGTGTTTAATCTGTCCTTCAGGGTCTCTGCCCATGACTTTGAAACAGTCTGCTGAACAAGGTTTCCTCAACAAATCTACCCGCCACCGTGTGTGTGCCTTTATTATATCCAACACAGTTCTGGCGTCACAATTGATCAGTCCTGATAAAAAGCTTGCAACAAGCAGGAATAATAGACAGTGTTAATTTTCTTTTATAACTAAGTATTACAGATGTTTTCCCTTTTTAGTTTACAGGATTTGCAACCAGCCAGCACTTTTCGAGTGTGTGCATTTATTATGATGCCAATTTGTGTTGACCAAACACTGCATTCAGGGTCAATGCTGGGTATCGATCTGAGACATGGTGGTAGATTGAGCTTATTGCTGTTGTAAATCAACAAAGGGATTGAGAAAAAAGGCAAGGCTAAAGCTTCTTACATTGACGCTTCACTTAGTTACTCCCTGTCATATGGGAAACATGTGAGAGAGCTGCATTAAATTACAAAAGTATGTCATCAATGAAACAAACTGAAAAGGAAACTCACATCGCGGTGAGAAAAGTGTGCCGTCAGTGAGGGGTGAATACGACAAATGATGCAGGTGCAGGCCGTCCAGGCAGGAATCATTACAGGTAGACTATTCGTCATAAATTCTATTTCTCCATCCATCAAACTTTGGACAACAAAGAAATTATATTGTCAGATTTTTCTCTCAGCTTAGGGAATATTAAACAGACATAGTGGAGAGCATTGGCAGGACACTCAATAGTTTTGCCTTTTAACAAATTGACTCATGAATGCAGAGAAAAAGCCAAGGTTCTTTGAAGTATTTCAAACTTAGACATTTGGTGATGAATGAAACCGTCATCTCGTCCACATGTTCAATTCAACCTGACTCTTCCAAGCTCAACACGCTTTCATTCGGCAGTGCGTCCGAGACATTTGGTCTGGAAAATGTAACCAATTTTTTCTGATAATAATTGCATATTATATACTGATATATGATGATTGATGTGTAAATCACTTTCATGTTCCAGCTGGTAAAGGTTGGGCACATTTTTATTATTTTTTGTACTGATAGTGCTGGATGCTGCAGAGCTCAATAAAGTCTTATCTCAACCTATACTAATAATAATACCTTTATTTATATAGCATGCACTTTCAAAAACAAACTTACAAAGTGCTTTACAATAAAAGATAGAGGTAGATAGGATCCAGAACTTAGAATATAACAATATACAATAATAGAAATAAATACAAATACCATCAGTTAAGAAAAAGCCATAAGCTATAAGTGAGTCTCTGGAAGAGATTTAAAGGAAGATACTGAGTTTGCCGGGAGTTCCGCAGCTGAGGGACCCGGACAACAAAAGCATGGTCACCTTTGTTCACAAGTCGAGATCTTGGAAGTATTAGTAGGGCCCTGCCAGAGGATCTCAAGCAGCGATCAGGCTCATAGGGAATTAGCAGATCACATAAGTAGGAAGGAGCCAAACCATGGACGGCTTTAAAACAAGCAGTAGAATCTATATCTAAAGTAATGCATCATAATTGCTTTTGTCTACCTCTGTTTAAAATCGAGGACCCCTTTAAAAACTACTACGAATTTTGGGTGAGTAAATCTGCCACTGTTATGTAAAATCCTGGGATGGCAAGCTTAGGGTAGCAACAGTAACTAAGGGGGAGAAGTCGCTGAAGGTCACTAGTCATATATTTAAATACAAAAAGTCACCAAATTGAGCGAGCAATTCGCAGTTAGCAACACTGGGTGAGTTGTGGCACATTTAATGTTCCCATGCTTGTCCATTCTCCAAAGAATTAATAATTTAACAAAAGCATGGTCACAAAAATGTATTCATGAAGGTCTGATATATAGTATTTTAAACCATACAGTCATATGGGTGTCACATTTGTTTTCCTCAATTCTTCATCATAAAAGACTTTAACATGAAGTTCGACAGAGTGCAGTTCCATCCATTTTTCCTATTGAGCTCCACTCCGCTGTCATTCCCTATTTCCAAGACGTAGTTTGGAAGCAGTTTATATATACAACCAGGAGTTCATTTTCCATTTATAAATGCAAGGATTCATGATTAAGATTCATGATGACAACTACAATCACAAACCCTTAATTACACTGAAAATGAAAGCAATATGGTTGGCTGTGTTAGTGTAGCAGCAATCAATTATTGGGTTCTCCCTGAATAGCATTAATTGATGTGAAATTAGCATCCACGCCTTCAGCTCTGAGCCCATTATCCGGCGATTACGTTGCAGAAATAAAAAATGAGAGTCAATTCATTTGAGCGATTTCACACTCCAAAAAACACACTCACAGATTGGGAAGAAAAAATTATTAAGCGTGCTGCTGAGTAATGATAAAAAAAAATCTCAAGTATCCTGTTAATTAGACGGTTTGAGAAGTTAGTCAGCGGGTGAGAAAGCAAGAAATGGGATCCTGAGGCTTAAGATATGGAGAGAAAAAAAAATTCAAATCAAGCAGGATTACACCAGATAAATGAATAAAATAAATAAATCAAATCAAATAAAAAAATCAAAAACATTAAGTGAAACTGGACTCTGACAAAGATGAAACAAATCCACAAAGCTTTTTAATACACTCACTTACTTCACACAAGTCACAACCACCTCTTGGCAAGGAGAGCACCGGCAGCACTTCTTTTTGCTCTGTCTACTGGGCAGGATTGGGCTAGTAAAAGGGTCAGTGGCAGTGATGGAGGAGACGGGCAGTAGCGTCCCCTGAGGGATGCATTACTCAGTGCTTTAATTGTCGCAATGATAATCATCTGTGGCAGGAACTGCAGGGAGGCAGTTAGGGCCTATTTGCAGCTCAGTCAAAAGCGCACACGCTCAAATTAATGATCTTCTGCAAGGAGACGAGGTGGTGGAGGAGGACGTGAAGGGGCAGAGAGATCGTACTGTAACCATCCTCTCGTCCTTGATGGAGACCACGTTAAGGAGTTTTATGGCTTGGATGGAATCTATTGACTTCATTTTTTTATGAATTGATTCATGACAGATGGGTCTGACATTTAGTTTAAAGTGCCCATATTATGAAAAAATCACTTTTTCTGGGATTTGAGGAGTTCTTTTCTGTCTCTGGTGCTTCCACACGCATACAAACTTTGAAAAAAATCCATCCATGCTGTTTTGAGTGAGATACGGTTTCTGAATGTGTCCTGCCTTCAGTCTCCGGGCAAGCTGTTCAAAATCAGCACGACCGCAACCGTTAGCTCGTAGCGTTAGCATGCTAACGCTAATGCTAACGCTAGCATGCTACCTCGTTCTCAATAGCAAAGTACTGCTACAACACACACAAGTTCACCATAATCTACAAAAGAACTACTTACATGTGCGCCCTCATTTAAAAAGTCTCCCAGCTAATCCTGCCTTGTAACTGACCGAAGTTGGAGAAACAGCCTTTCTTTTACTGTCTGTGGAGCTAGCTAGCTGACATGATCTACATCTGAGCTACTGCGCATGTGTGAGTGCAATCAAAGATAGAACTCACACATACAGAAGAAGAAGACCAGGTGAAAAGAGGATGCTGTGCAGTACAACAAAAATATGGTGTTTTTTGAAACTTAAATCATGTAAACCTATTCTGGTACAACCTTAAAATACAATTATGAACCTGAAAATTAGCATAATATGGGCGCTTTAATGGAGTGTTTGTCACTTTCTTCATCTGTCTCACTTTAAACCAATAATTTATATATGTGTGTTTTTAATTTCTTGGCAGAACCACACACAAAAACACACAAAAATGTACAAATTAGTATCTCTTAAATCAAAGCAAAATTGTAATTAAGATATTTGCTGAGAGCAGCAATGATTAAATTATCGTAGTAACAATTCTACAGGTTTTCGTTCAGTTTGATACTCCTTACCAACACATGACATACGACTGGTATTGTCCTTATTAAGCCATAATCTGTCAATAGGAATTTACAGGTGTCCACTTTGGGGAAATAGTCTCCTTGTTCTTTCCAAGCAATTCTTTTAATAGAGCCATCCATGAAATGTATTACTGTTACTAATCACTACCATTCTGCCTATTAAAGCTACACGAAGCAAGTTTGTAGGATGGGTCTAAATGGCCGCAGGATTTAAAAATGCAAGCTGCATTACTAGAGCTGAAAAGTATGTATATCATAGTACTGCAGCCTCCCTGATATTTCAACTGATAAAAAATATCTTAAAATTGTTTCCTAGTCGAGGCGGTGTACAGCAGGATAAAAGGCCTGAACAGCAGAGAAATTCAACGTGAACTTAAACCTTTAACTGTGTGAATGAATTGCCAAATGTACTATTTAACAAATCTACATTACACCACAAATTACATGGTGAAGTAAAAGAGATCTGAATGTTTGCTCTCAACATTGCCAGTCTGATGCTTTCCCTGTGACATCTTCTTTTATAGCAGCACCTAGCCATAGCCTGTTTTTATTCATTACATCTTCAGTTGCTGTGGAACACTGAAGGCTGAGCTCTGTGCTTTGCAATTTTTCTCATACCAATATGTCTTAACACCAAACAGTATACACACAATGCCTGCCATGGCTGGTCAAACAGTGAAGTATATGAGCTTTTACCATGATAATAATCTAAAAGCCTCTAAAGCGATTCACTGTGTGAGCAACGGACGGTTTCTAAATTAAAGTATAGTAGCCATCAGCCATGCTAGACCACTGGTTAAGACGAAGCACTCAGCTTTACATATTGATTTGACTCCTCACACCAGCACATTGGATTTAAAATGAAGTAATAACTGCAGGTTAAAGTGCTGACTTTACAGTTTTACAGTAATGTGTTGAGGGTGTTCACATCAATATTGGGTGAACAGTGAGCAGGACTCTTAGCTCTTTTATTACAAAGATCAATCAAAAGGCCAAATAGCAAAATGTTTGTGGCTGGCCAAGTGTGTTTTACTCCCTGAACAGCAGCTTGACGTCTTGTTTACCCACTGTATCGCCAGACAATGACACCAATATTAGACGGTTCTGCAAAATACATCCAATGCCAACTTTATCCTGTAAAACATTATTGCTTTCTACAGCATCTCTGCATGGCAACTATAGTATACATGGTATGGTTCGGGCCAGAGAAAGATTGTGGTTAAAGTTAATAAAAAAGTAATTGCAGGTCTATGACAGGACACAAATTTAGTCTCCTCAGGGAAAACACCTATCCATCTTGCCCATCTGAACGTTGAGATGCAGAATTGTCCAATACAAAAGTAATGGAATACTTTGTTCACGTGGTCTGGCTAATGTAAATTCTGGCCAAATGACATAAAATGGAAAATTACCCTATTGCATACACTTGCACATGTATTTACGGTGATGTTGATCCACATGCATTGTCCCTGTTAATAAGTAAGTAAATAATAGACAGATTCAAAAGAGGCAGGCCTTCCACTTTATCAGAGCTATTGGAGGTAGACATACCATGTTCTCCTAAAATACTGCTTCTAAATGACACCTCATCATTGAGTCTGTCCTCTACTCGGACCCGCACTCTATTAGCAGGGTTGACTGCAGATAAGAGAATGCTTGCCTTGTGCTGGAAGCCCCCCCACGCACACACACGCACCCAGTGGCTACAATAATTTTTGAGCATACTCTACATGGAGTTGTCTGTAGCAAGAATGCATGGAGCTAGTCAGAAAACAATCCAAACCTGGACCTCTGCGGTGGCAGTGGTTAAAGATTTACTGAGTTGAGCTGAGGAACATGTCTTTTTTTAATTAATTAAATTAATTTATTTTTTTGTTTATTTCTGTGCACTTACTTTGGCCTATAGGGCACTGATATGACCAATGTACTATGTGCTGTATCACTATGTGTACTGTATGTAACATAGAAGATCATGTTGGGACATTGAGGGAGGGGGGATGTCGCTTTTCTGGGGGGTATTCTGGAGGGGTGGGTGGAGGGAAGTGGATACTACTTGTTGTATTACTGTCTTTAAACAGAAAAGACAGCTAAAATTAGGTGGTAATGTCGGATATAAGAAGGGCCACCGATCCTGTACTGTTCTCCAAATAAAAATGTTAACACCCACTTTTATTAATTTGCATATACAGTATAATAATAATATATACAAATAAACAAAATCCACTGAGCATACACATTAAATGTATCATGATGCACCGTATACATTTCATTAAACTGAAATCAATACTCATAGCAGATACATGGCAAATCTTCTCTCGGTAAATATAGAAATCCAACCTTTCAGTTTAACAATAACCATATATCATAAACGGGAGATATCTTACTCTTCCTTTGACTTCCAATACAAACACTTTATTGCATTTCTCAGCAGAAAGATAATTCTAACAAACATGGTCCATCCAATATCCTGAACTCGGAAAATGGTGACTGTTGTGCAGGGAACAGTTTGGATGCAGTGACAAATATTGATGTCAAAATGTACAGGGAGCAGCTATGTTGCACCTCACCTCACCCTGACTCAAACTTGTAATATTAAATCTGTCAGGCATAATTAGTTTCCTACCAGATAAAAAAACATAAAACGGCAGGGAAGACACTGTTCCCAGCTCACCACCATCTGTGCTCTGCAATTTGACACTGCAGCAAGACTTAATGAATTATTAGGTCATTAAACTGAATGTGTTTACAGTCCAAGCTCCATCTACCACCTTTAACTCATGGTGTCTTCGGTGTCCTCCCTCTTTCGGCTCCCGTTCTGCACCTGTGACACCCGTTGGCATACTGCCTGCAACGACCGACAAACGAACGGTCAACCAGTAACTGCAGCGTTCCACAGGAGCTATCAGCCACAGGACAGCTGTGTTTCCCAGTTACAACCAAAGCCTGGCAGAAGCCCCAAAGCACACTTTAAACACTGTTCGGGTTGTAGAGACACAGCTCCCCTGCACCCTGCCTATGTGCTGATGATCCGAGCTTTGAAGCCACGTTTCACGTCTGTCTATGAGATTGGAGGGAGATATTGTTTGGAGTTAAATATGGCTGACTGTAGCAGCATATTTTTATTTGTTGTGCACACAAGATTATTTTTGGGGGCTATTTTGGCCTTTATTTGATAGGACAGCTGAAGACAGGAAAGGGGGAGAGAGAGGGGTACGACATGCAGTAAAGGGTCGCAGGTCAGACTCAAACCAGGCCATTGCTTTAAGGACTGCGCCTTAGTATACGGGGCGCGCTCGATCAGGGCGCCCCTGTTGCACATAGATTTAGCAAAAAATGTGGACTAATATCCCTTGGCCTAAGGATCAGTTCTGGTGACATTTGATGGTGATCTGGATAGAGGAATTCTGCGAGAGATTATTATAACACACACACACACACACACACACACACACACACACACACACACACACACACACACACACACACACACACACACACGTCATTAGGCATAAAAGTTTGGAATTCCAAACCAGTCACCTACAAAATATGTTTTTAATGTATGCTGCAAATTTGCGTTGCCAAACATGAGCTGGAAGAAATGAAATTGCTGCCTGGATTATGCTCACTAGCAATGTTTCTTTCAATCCAAAAAGACTTTTGGACTTTAGAAGTTGTAGGAGGAGGAGGTCAGGGTAAATGATTGGATGTACAAAATGCAGGACATTTACCACCATGAATGGTTTGCTTGCTTCTCACATGTTGTTAGTTTAGTTTGAAGTAACAATTTTGCTCTTTCACAGAGAAACTTTTGCCTTCCAAATCAGATCAAGCTCAACCAAGAAGATGATTTTTAGCATTCAAAAAAGAAAAAGTTCATGGCTCCTCCTTATGAATTTATGCTTTGATCTTGTGTTAGGGGGGGTTAGTTCTCCCAGCAGCATCCTTGTAACTGCCTTTACAAAACTAATTATTAGAATAAATGCTCAATTCCTCGACTTTAGTGTCTGTGAATAAACTAGGTAAAAATTATAAACAGCTACACCTTTCACGAGTCTCAGAAAGGTTTATCTTACTTTTGCTTATCTGACCCGAGGAGGCGAGCAAATGACTTCTTGTGTTCCCAATGCCCTTTTCCTTCATCCTACATTCCCACTTCTCAACCTCGATCAGACAACATGTTTTTCTTCAGTTGGAGAGGACTGAGGGGGAGGATTGGTCCTAAAAAATAGCTAAATTGCAAACACCACAGTGACGACTGCATTCACAAAAAATAAGTTGTTCATAGCTGGAAATGTGTTTTCAGTGTCACAGAGAGAAATAACATAGTGCCTGAGGCTTCTTATTTTGTTTTAAGATTTGATGTCTGGCAGCAAGGATGCAAGCCCTACTTGACAGAAAAAATTGACTGAAAATAAAAGCCCAAAATGACTGTGTGCTGGTTCTATTTTCAAGATATTTTTTATGTTTGGCTTATTTTGTGTTGTGTTACGATGAGGCTGGCACCATGAAGGAGCAGATGCCTCTGATTAGCTGCCATTGCTCCTGCGTGGCGTCACATATTCCTGCTTCCTCCCATGGGCGATCGGTTGTCCAACGTTAACTTCTGCCAGTGATGAGTGTGTGTGTGTGTCTGTCTGTGTGTGTGTGTGCGTGTGTGTGTGTGTGTGTGTCTGTGTGTCTGTGTGTCTGTGTGTCCGTGTGTCTGTGTGTCAGAGAGTGATAAACAGGGAGATTAAAGAAAAAAATGGGACAATGAGATTTGGGATGCATAACAGAGAAAAACAGAAATAAGTCTGTGTGAGGAGGAGAGAGTGGAAACGTATCAGACCAGAGCTCTCACACTTCCTCTCTATCCACTGGGACACACATTCAGGTTGGATGACACCGTTAGGCCAGTCAGGCAGACAGGATCCTCGCAAGACCCGTCCAGAAGATTAAAGCAGGACAGCTGGCTTTGATGCTGGCTCTGCTCTGTGGTGACTCGAGTGGAGTGGGATGGAGAGCTGGATTGCTGTTCTGCCCAGTGCTCTAGCTTCTTTTCCCCTGGCTGCAGAAAGAACAGCCTATCCATGGTTTGGACACAGAACCAGCACTCATCTGAAACTCATGTTCCCAATAAAAGTATTGTACAGAAAAGCAACTGTCAGCGGAAGTCCTCTTAAATGTTTTTAAATAAAACCTGCCTTAGACAGAGTCATTTTCAATGATGTGATGTCCTGTAACAATACTAAAGGCAAGGAAAGGCAATTTAGGTAAGAAATGCATGAAAACAACTGTCAAATACACAATGATGAGGAAAATAAAATCAGTCTATATCGATATGTCCAGATGTTCATACTTGTAGCATGGCATAGCTGTCACATGGATTGATTTGTCAGCCTTTAAATTGTTTTTAAAGGCTGTCTGGATATTTGGATTTTCCCATATGAGACATCTGTTGCTTAAACATGGCATGACAATTTCACATTTCCGATCTGGAATGGCACACACTAAGGAAAGCTCATTGTGGGACTGGCTCTAGTGGCTGTAATTCTGCACCAAGGCTAAATTTCGGGAAAGACACTTCAGATACAGTATTAGGGGACCACTAAGGTCTATATAAAAGAGACTTCAGATACAGTATTAGGGGACCACTAAGGTCTATATAAAAGAGACTTCAGATACAGTATTAGGGGACCACTAAGGCCTATATAAAAGCATCCAAAAAGCAGCATGTCATAGGACCTTTAATATTGTATTAATATTGTTGGTTAGGGTTAGGGTTAGAACACTGTGGGTGTTGGGGGGCACAGTTATTTCAATTTTGTTTGAGGGGGTCACAGTGTCAGACTTTAAAAAAACCCTGCTCTGAAAGAATATAACTCATGACGTTATTAATTTAAAGGTACCCTTCAAATTTGTCATCACAAGTAGCGCTAAGTTTCTTTGTGTGTTGTACGTTCCATTGCATGTGCGACATGCGATGATGATGATGCAATACACATTCCTGCTAATGGTTTCACACTATGCCTCTGATGTGCAGATGACGGTAATGTGCCAAGAAACACGACCATGTGCCAGCATAGACAAGTCTTTATCTTGACCGGCCCTTAAGTTCCATAAGCATAAACTGTACGTCTGTATTGACTGTAAAAGGTGCTTCAGACAAATGAGAGAGGCACATTACCAATCACTTTTGTATAGTGCTGACAGATTTCTGAGATGTCTCTCTTAACTAACCCTTGGGAACAATTTCATAATATACCTGTGAGTGTGACAGTCAAAGGATTGTTTTTCAGTTCGAAAATTAAGACTAATCTAATAACTAATCTCCCTAATCTAACATCTATCACTTTGTTCACTCTGTTATTTATTGAGTGCATAATGACCTTCCTAGGACTGACTGAATGTGTCTATGCATGTGCCAAAGATGAATACAACTTCTAAAAATACCAGTGCCTGATAAATTAATTTGCTGTCCCTGTAGGACTGCATGACTCACCACAAGTTATCTGCACTAGACACCTTAATGAATGATGCTTTGAGGAGAAAATCACACTAAAACATGTCATGATCTGGTCATGCCTTAGTGATGAAATTAACTATTTTCCTCAGGATATTTGTATCTTAGTGAAATCAGTAAAAAACTGGATAAAGAAATCCAGACGGGAAGACGTACTGTGATGGTAATGATTTGGATTTCATGGCTTGATTTTTTGCCGTAGCTGGCTGGATCACTATGACATTATCATAGCGCACTAATGTAGACAGAATGAATCACTCGTTCTTTGCTAGCTGTGTTTATTTGTGTGTCTCCTCACTGTTGATGATCTTTAGGGGCATTCAAGTCTGAGAAAATTAAGGCCATCAACGCATATGTCATGCAGAGTGGCTGATTGCAGAATTCCCACATCAGGGAGCAGAGTCCATTATCATTAGTTATCCACAGATATGTGCCGCTGAGAGTCAAGGATGATAGAGCGAAGGGGATGGCAAGGAGGAAGGAGACAGACAGAGAGAGAGAGTAGGAGATCAGCTAGGTAAGACAAAACAATGAGAAAAGAGAGCTCAATAGAGTTGGAGAGATTGAAAAGAAAATGCATTGACACATACACAGGAAGGGGAAAAAGAAGGGGCAAATGGATGGTGAGGGGGGGAGTGAGAATAAGAGGGAGGTATTGATTTTCGCCTCTGCACCTGCCATATTGAAAGAAAAAGCACCAGACAAAATCAAATGTCATCATTTGGGAAGAGACTGGTGGGTTCCCTGACTCACTCCGGTTGTCATCCGCCATTACCTCCACCATTCATCAAAATTCACCACTGCCCAGAGTGAGATTCATCTGAAGCAAAAACATGCAAAAGAAATGATATACAGTAGCTGACAGGAATGGGCAAGCATCAATCACTTGTACACAGAAAATAAGATGCTGTAATGCCTTTTCAGTTATTTAGGTGATAAACAAAGAGGCTGACTGAAGCTTTCTCAGTTTAATTATATATAATAATAATAATAATAATAATAATAATAATAATAATAATAATAATAATAATAATAAAACAGAGTAATAACAAAGAGCTGTCATTCATGTGAGGGCACTTTGGTGGTCAGTCACATATTTAGACTTGAATATATTTGGATGGTTATTTTTTCAAACAAGAACAACCTTTACAACAGTTACAAAAGTGACAAGGTGATATTTACTTGTCACAGTTATTTACTGTATCAGGACATCTCAGGGTGTATTATCCCACATATACCACGCATTCTACCTCAGGGTAGAGCAGGTGTGTTTAAATCACAGACAATTTTTTTAAGTTTTATGCGATAGTTATTTTCCATTATTTCAGAGTTACGTTGTAATGTATTATGACGCAGAAGTACTGTTGCTGTACTGTAGTTACCTGCAGTTCAATATTCCTTATGTTGATTGACAATATAGGAAAAAAGAAGAACAACATTTCTTCTACACAAGACATTGATATTTTGCTTGTAAAATAGAATTTTACTTCTTCAGGTCTCTACAAACTATTATCCACCAAAAGGAAAGAACACACTATTGAAGGCCAAGGCACTGGTTTTGTTCAATTTAACTGATGAGAAGAACTGTTTTCTGTTAAAAAATCCGAAACAAGTGATTCCTGGATCCTCCTGTCCACATGTCCTTGTGCTGTACACTGCACCCCAAATTGCTAGGAATCTTGCATGGTAGCTCGCTGCCATTGGTCTGCGTATGAGTGTGTGGATGGGTGAATGGGAGGCAAATTGTAAAGTGTGGCTGTATATAAATGCATTACATTTAACACAAGAAGGGAGGAACTGCATCAGCGCCCAATACATGTGGGTCACTAATAGGCTTTATGAGAGGGTCACAAGCCTAAAAGGTTGGACTTTTTTTTTTTTTTCCGCCATCACTTTCAAGGACCTCTTTTACTGACAAGAACAAAGATGTCTCTTCATTGTCAGAGCAAGTGCAAATGTCTCCCTCTATTCTTAGAAGGAATGAAAGTGTTTTCATGCCGGTTCTTGACCTCTTTCGGCCGCGACACGCTTAAGCGAGTTGAGTTTTTGTTTCCACTTGCATGGCTTTTCTCTGACAATGTCACGCTATCAAAGATAAGGTGTGGGAAGGTTGAGGATATAAGACAAATCAAGCACCCCCTCCCTGTCAGCTTCACTTGATTTCAATTTGGTATCCATTGGAAACAGGCACAAAGGGTTGTGATAATGGCGTGTGCACTTTACAGATATCTTTAACAGACATAGGCCGGGCTCTTCGTCAGCACTAACTCATTCTCAGTGGAAGATCATGGGACTTTATTTAAGAAAGAAAGGTGGAGTTCAAGGTTTTTTTTTCCAACATGCCTGCAAAAGATAACATTAAAAATCAATCTTAACTGAATCTGCACTGCTTTATAAAATGTAGGCAAAGCCACCCCCTCAGTGGCCTCTGCAGCCTACTGTACTGTTGAAGCAAAAATGTTATTCACAGCCTTTAAATTAGGCAGGAAAGACGTTAACCTAAGAGCAGTTTTTCATTGTTGTAGTTGTTGATTGGTTGGTTAATTGAGCTACTCTGGTCCTATTAAGGCCAATTTTATTCACCAGTTGAATGTTTGCTAAGCCCCCCCCGCAGTTATGGTTGCTACACCTTTCAAGATTATTGCTCTTGCATTTCACATATACAGTTTACAATGATGATGGTTGTAGACAAAACAAAAAAAGTAGGTTGTATTGGCTTACATATTGCTTATTAAGCTAACGTTACTGTAGTTCCATGACTTAGAAAAGGCTGTCTATGGCAGACTTTTTCATGTTTACAGCTGACATGTTTTAAAATGAGAACTCTTAAAGGTCCCATATTGTAAAAAGTGAGATGTCGGTATCTTTTTTTCATATAAAGCAAGTCGAGGTGCTATATAAATACTGTGAAGTATCAAAACGCACAATCCACGGAAAAAATGCACAAAGCCTGTGTTCAGAAACTGTGCCTTTAAACAAGCCGTCAGGACTTGGAGCTATACTATATATAGGTAGAAAGTGCAGCTACAGTGCCGGTACCAGGGACCAGGGATTATTTATTTGAAATTTTAACAAAACGTTAAATATATTTAGATATTTAGATTTAATAAATACTCAACAAAATAATAAGTTTACACAGAGACTTTTAGCATTCATCAGGGTAATCACTAACACCAAAGGAAACTGCCACAACGTTTTCTATGCTACTAGTTTCAAGCAGGGGCGGTTCTACATTGAATTACACCCAGGGCGAGACCCCCTTCAGAGCGCCCCCCACCCTCCCTCCCCCCCAAAAAAACACAAAATTGCTATTTCATAGTGTATATTTATTTTAAGTACTTTTACTGTCATATTTTGTGCAGAATTGTGTTCATTGTCTTTTGAAAATGTTGGAGGTGGCGATTGTGCAACTTAAAAAGTGTGTTTCCTGTTGTAATTGCAATAGTTAAATAACTGGATTCTCTTAAGTGTGTTTTTCAAATGTTCCAATGAAAGATTTGTGCAATTGAAAAATATAATTTTCTCTTTCACTTATGTTGTTATAATATATATATATATATATATATTATGGCTGTCAAACGATTACAATTTTTTAATCGCGATTAATTGCTGAAGTTCTATAGTTAATCGCCATTAATCGCATGTTTTATCACAATTAAAATTCTATTATTTTGCATTTCAGAACTGTTTTTAAGTACATAATAACAATGGAAAGCAATTCTTACCAGTGTATCTTGATTGGGAATCAAATGAATGCAAAGAAAGTGACTTTATGAACTTGACTATTATTTATTTACTGTAAACAAATGTGTGAATCTGTCATTATTGCACAATTCCTACAAGTACCTAACCTAACTGAGATCTAACACTAACACGTTGCTTATACAGTACAAACAAAATGGTCCAAAAACCAGATGCCACAGCAGGACATTTAACCTTTACATTTTTAACAAGGATTGAGAACAATTGACTGAGATGTAACACTAACAACCACCGTTAAGGCAAATGAGTGCAAAGTCCAGCCAGAATCAATATAGTGTTTAGTAACTCCTAAATAATTGTGATTACTCACTGATGTCCAGTGATCACCGGTTAATGAAACAGCGTTTGCACTTGGCAGCAGGTCCAGTTTAGCTGCTTTCTCCGCATTATACAGGCTGTACATGGTGAAACTACTGTCCCCCTCGATGGCAGTGTATAAGACGGGTCAGAACATGCCAACCGTAGTACGTCTTTAAGACCCGAGTCCTCTACGATGCTGACAGGTCTGCAGTTAGTTGCCACCCATTTTGCAAGAACTGTAGTCATTTTTTGGGATTTGGTTTCATCCACAGGTCGGCAAGTAGCACTCTCCAAAATACTGCTTTGCCTGAGCCCGCTAGCATCAAACTGCGTCACGTTAATATGCTTAGCTCGTAGGTGGTAGCTCAAGCTTGATGTGCTTTGGTGATATTTTAATTGGCTTTACACAATGTGCATATGGCTTTCGACTTGTCTACTGAGCCGTCCGGGAGTTTTTTTAAAAGAAAAGCGCCATTCAGAAGTGTGTTGCTGCTGTCTTTCTCTATGCCAGCAGCCTGCCTGCATTCTGCAGCAGAAGATGTGTTATGAAGAAGTACGGCAGCGCCAAAGGGTCAAAATAGTAGCCGTTAGGCACAACGCAAAGCCGAGTGAAGTGTAAAATAAATTAATCGCATTCTGGCATGCAATTAATGCGAATAAAAAAATGTAATCGCATTGCATCGGCCCTTAATCGCATCGCGATTAACGCGTTAACGCTGACAGCCCTAATATATATATATATATATATGTGCCAAAAATATATACAATCAGATATATAAAAATTGTAACAGCAGAGAGCAACAATAATATAAAATATTAAGAATAATATACAAATAAAATATAGAATAAATAGGCCTATTCTAAATGCCACAAATCCTTCATCACACAAATGTGAAAACACACTAAAGAGAATCTAACTGTTACACTATTACACTAACAACAGAAAACACAAACTAAAACTAAAACCTGACCTTTCTGGCCTTCCTTGATGCAAAATCATCAATGATGTTATTGTATGAAATCTGCTCCCCTATTGAATGTTCACGGGCGCACGCCCTTTAAAAAAAAAAAAGTAGTCAAAAAATGTTTGCATTTCAGACGGCCGACACGAACACACACGCCTATCAACTCGATAATAAAGCTGTAAAGTAGGCAAGGCTCTTTCAACTCAGGATAGGATTGAGATGAAAAGTTTAACTGACACATAACCGCGATCAGCTTCGTGGGTGCTCAGTATTAGTGGAGCACCAACGGTATCGGCGCCTATGCCCAGCAACCCGTTCGACCCAGAGGTGAACTGTCCCCCGCTGCCCCCTCCGCTTTCCCCTTCTCACACAGCTTCTCTGTGCAGTGTGCGCACGCCACCTTCTCAACAAGCAGGGGCGCAAATTTGCCAGTTCCCCACACGGTGAAATGATAGATAATACAGTAGAAAACCTTCAAGGATTTATTTATTTTTTTAAGTGCTCGTGCCGTCCCCCATGAGTCATTAAAAAAATGCGCCCCGGGCGGCTGCCCACTTCGCCCGTGACAAAAACCGACACTGGTTTCAAGTATATATTTAGAATAACTGACTGCACCAACTAAGATGTTGTTCATTTTGCAAATGGCAATACATCATTTTAATTATTCTAATATTATTGGAATAAATAACAACAGATTCTCAACAAAAATCTTCACACTAAACTGAAAAAGGCTGTTGCTGCAATTTTGTAAATTTTTTACAGGAACAAACACTGCACCAATAATGAAGAAACACTGTTATTATTAGATGAGGAGCCTACGATCAAAATGATGAAGTTACTGTTTAATGCACGACCCTTTTTTCATGTTGTGGTCAATTTACAGATTTTGGTCTATTTTGCTTCCATGTCTTCTTTTACTCTACTGGAAATAACACTTCCAAAATACACATTTAGATGGTATTTGTTTTAGGCTGCATCTGTAGATTTCTTCTAATTAATCTACATATTTAAACCTAACGTAAGGGGGAAAGACTCATTAACTGGGCCTTGTCAAATGAATGCATATTAGTTAACACCTCGTTTGCATATCAATGTGGCGATTGTAATGATGTTATTATACACAGATTTCACTGTAGCTGTTAACCTGTAGCGTCTCCATTAAGTACGGTGGCTACATCAGTCTGTATGGCCATGATGCCTCAGCTAAACCGTAGCTAACTTATTACACAAGCTAGTAGCTCATGCATGTTAGCAAGACAGAAGTTAACTATACTTTTTTGTTGTTTGGCTAATTAGCTGTAAACGCGATGCACTGGCTGCTTATGCTGCGTTCCAGGCAACCCATAACCCGTGTTTTCACAACCTTCTACCCGTGAAAGTGCCCTGGAACGGCAGTCAAACTCGTAACTTACTACCCGTGAACTCGTACAAGATCGTTGTACTCCCAGTTACAGTTTTTGACGTCACACACACATAAACAAAAATGGTGACCCCTGTTGATGCTGTACAGACGCCGGTGATTAACGGTGTGAAATAGAAATAAATAGACATGAATAGGCAACGTAAAGTAATTCCGCACATTGTAATCAAAACAGTGCACATACATTTGTGTACTACTACAGGTTATGTTTATTAAATGAAAATATGTCAGCGACTAGAAATCGCTAGTATCAGCTGGCGCTAGTATCAGCTAGCGCTAGCTAACGTTAGGTAACCGCTGGCTAACGCTAGCTAGAAGGGTTTGTCGTGACTTTGCCTGGAACGCTACCAAGTCGTGAGTCGTGACTTGAAGTCGTAACTTACGGGCAAAAAATTGTGTCTGGAATGCAGCATAAGTCTAAATTGGTTCATCACCACTCACCTCCACATAAACCAAGAAAAACTTTCTAGGGTAGGAGCTGGAAGGGACTGCTGCTATTCTGTCTGCCTCTCTGCCTGCCTCTGTGTGTGCGTCACGCAGTGCCTAGTGTTAATTTCGTCAGACTAAGATGAGACGATGACGAGACTGCACCAATGTCAAAAAACGCTGACTAAGACTAAATTAACATGCATTATTGTTGACGAAAAAAGACGATACTACAATGTTTTGCATAAAATAAAAACTAAGATAAAATCTCTTTTCATTTTCATCTACAATCGTCTCTACTTTTACCGAATAGCAATGCGGATTACGGTGCCTCATCATTTCGGTGCCACTTAAATGCCTGTGCTTCTCTCTGATGCTCCTAAACGGATCTTAGAGGCAACAGAAACATCGCTGCATGTGACGCTAGTTAACACCACACTTGGCAGCAGGTAACCTTAGCCTAACGTTAGCTAGCAGCTGGATTAAACACGGTTAAAATGCTGACAGCTAAAAAGTGTAAAACTTTGTCTGTATTTCACTGTAGAGGATTCCAACACCGGGACGCACAACTGTTGTCTGAAAAACAACACAGATGTTGCGTTCACTTAAAACTCGCCTCACTAGCCTCATGCTCAAAGTTATTGTAAAATAGCCTTTTCCCATCCAGTGGTTGTTAACAGGAATTTACTGGTGAAATAAGGAAGAGGCTCGATATTTGGTCGCATTTTATGTACAATGATATTGACAAAAAATCAGAATGTGTCATTATAACTATTTGACTGAAATGGTTATCAGAAATAATCTCAGAAATAATTTGTTATTTAAAAAAAGACGAAAATGTTTTGACTAAAAATTGACTAAGATATATTGAGTTTTCTTTTGACTAAAACTAGACTAAAATGACAAGACTTTTAGTCGACTAAAACTTGACTAACAAAAAAAGATATGTGAATGACTAAATATGACTAAAACTAACAAGGACATTTGGCACAAGACTAAGACTAAATTAAAAATAGGTGACAAAATTAACACTAGCACTCTCAGAGAATGAGAGAGAGAGAGAGAGAGAGAAAAGGGGGCTCGACAAAGTCTCATCTCCCGACCTGATATTATATCATATTCTTTTATTCAATAAATACATTTGTTTGACACGGAAGCTGTGTGCAAACAGGAATATATACAGGATATAATCATTAATAAAAATAAAAAACAACGTGCCTGGCCAGTTCAGTCATTCCCGGCGGAAGGGAGAGACAAGAAGATTAAAAGACAGGTGCTAAAACCGAGCATTTTAGACAGAGGGTTATTGCTACATTCAGACAGACAGTATGAGAAAGAAAATGTGTTTTTTAAACATTAGAGCATGTAAACATGTTCTAAAACCCCAAAATACAAGTATGAATCTGAAAATTAGCATAATATGCTTCTTTTAATATATTCTTCATAGATATGGAGCCAAAAGACAGATGCAAAAGCAGCAGGGAATATGTGTGTCCACCACAACAAAGAATCCTAGTTGTCTTTTCATTAGGATTGTTTCCGTGGTGCCAACACATAATTTCAACACATAACGTGCCACCACCATGAATGCGGTGCTAAGAGGTCATGGTCATTTCACGTATTTCTGTGAGATCAGACTGGGATAGGCTGAAAACTGTTGTTTTCTGATTTCCTGCAATGCCCTAGAATAATTTTCCAGTTACATAGGCTCTCACCAATGTCAGTGGATATATGACAATAGAACAAATTAGATCACTGCTATTCATTTGCATTTTTAAATCCTTTAATTTTTAATCCAACTATCTCTTGACCCTACATACTTGTGAGATCCACAGTACAGCTGGAGGTAAGGGTTGTTGGCAGGTACAAGGAGTTAAAGTCTCATTAAAGCCTCCTTGACATCAGGGTGCTTAAACATACTGCTGGTTAACTTCCAGTTGATCTTTCAACATCTTTCTGTGTTTCCAACAAGTGTGTCACATAAAGGGCATTTCTTACAGCTAGAGGACAAGCAGGAGCAGCAGGCTGACTTCCTGTTATGTAACTAGCATCTAGGATATGCAGCACAAACTCTGCACAGAGCTTTGTTTCATTGTTTAGCCTTGGTTACAATTACGCAGATGGTAAACAGTGTTTCGCAACTCTTTTATATCAATGACACAGGACAGGTAGAACTTATTTTTAAGGTTGACATAATAAAATGTTATATTCCTAATTTGCAAATAAAAGTCTCCTATAGCTTAGCAGGATCCAAAGAGATAGAAATGTAAATGGAATGCATTTAATAAAATATTTCTCACACAACAGTCATTGTTCCTCATTCACGTAACTTTCAAATCTGATTTCTTATGAAACTGTAAAAAAAAAGAATTAATCATATTTTTTCAGTCATATCTATAATGGGGATGAATAAGGTTCTCAAATTGTATTAACCAGTTTGATTTGAACGTGTCTCATCTCTTCATCATCATCATTCCCCATTCAAAACTATTATAATATTTATTGGATTTCACAATGATTTATGATTTATTTAGTCTATTTAGACTGAGTTACTGTCCAATGTAAAATGTGAATGAATGCAATGAACCAATAACGACGCTAACCATGAAAAATACCTGCATCTTAATTTAATTGAAAAGCATGATTTCTTTCAAAACTGATTTAGTTATTGGAAAGGACATTGTAACACGGGAAAGATGTTGATTTGATTGTCTGTACTATATCAATCATTTAAATATTGCTTCAAAATTAAATAGGAGCTAATATCCTCAGTTGACTGCTGCATGTTTTGTGAAATTAGGACCTAAATACCTCTTTTGCAAACAAGCTTTAGCTGCTGAAATATCAAATTACCATAATATCATATTTTAAAAGTTTTTATGATTGATTTGACTGATACTGAACCTTGAATACTAACCACATATGACGGTGCTCTTTCTTTTCTCTTCTTCTTTTCTCACTTTATATTTTGTGATTAGGCCTAGAAGCATTTGTCAGGTGGTCACATAAGAAAGTTGATGAGCTAAATTTTATCGTCATCAAAAGAGATAAATATATAAAAGATAACATCTGTGGTATATAAACTGTTGTGAAAATGAGGCATAAGCAATTCAATATATTTTTACCATAATATCACTGAGTATCTATACACTGTACTCTCTATACAAGTTGTGTTCCATACATTACCCTCTATGTCTCTCTCCCTTTCTCCCCACAGATGGGAGCTGTCAGTCAGAGGGCTGAAGAGTGAACGGGATCAAAAGGTCTGTGCCAGAGGAGACAGAGCTGACTGACACATGTCAAGTTTTGCCATGCTGAAATATGAATAGACATGCAGACATTGCTGCACACGCTTTGACTATACATGTAATACATTTAGACATTGGCTGAACTTACCAAAGTGGTTTTCGCAGCTCAAAACATCCTTTTTTCCTTTCTTTTTATTTTTCCAAATGGAGATTTTCATCACCACACCTAGCATGACCAGCTATCCATAACATCTTATGAGCAGCTCAAGGAAAAGTATGGTAATGTAATATTAAATTGGATGTGATGTGTCAATAATACCTAAAGCCTGATCTAAATGGTAACGAACTGCATTTACTGTACATAGCACCTTTCTACCGAATTATGCCATTTGCTATACATGCTCAAAAAGGCAAACTTATTTTCGTCTTTGTTTTCATTTCTTTGGTAAAATAGTCAATAGCAATCTATAACAAAAGTATAAAAATGAACATATGTATATTGATGTTGTCTAAAGTCTCTATTTGATCATGTGACGAGACCATACGATATACGGTAGTTTAGGCGTAAAATCTGTCAAGACTGACAGAGCTATCTGCAAACCGAACGCCTGATGATGTACAGTATAGCAGTTTCTTACAGTAATTTACTGGTGATTTGTCTATTTGCATGTGATTTCTTTCCTTATTCCAGAGGCAGTGTGCACAGGTCGTGAGTGTTCCTGGGTGGAGTTATTTCATCTATGACATGACATGTCATTTAGCTGAAGCTTTTATCCAAAGCGACATGCAATTGATATACGTACGCCTCTGGAGCAACTAGGGGTTAAGTGTATTGCTCAGGGACACATTGGCTAATGCAGTGGGAATTGAAACCAGATCACCATAGGCATGTGTCATATCCACTGCACCACCCCCATACCGTCATCTAACCATCTAACCTGTTGTGACTCTGTTCTTGTTGCACTTTTGTGCAGCTGATTATAAAATGAGGGGAAGGGTTAAGGTGACGCCCCATTTTCCCATCACCTTATTTCACCCCTCAGCCTCTCATATGCATGAAGCCATTGAAGCTGAGTTTGTGCTTGTGTCTTTATACTGTTTGAATGTCTGTCTGTGTGTGTGT
Organism: Sander vitreus; assembly: GCF_031162955.1. Taxonomy (NCBI): domain Eukaryota; kingdom Metazoa; phylum Chordata; class Actinopteri; order Perciformes; family Percidae; genus Sander; species Sander vitreus. The sequence continues at coordinate 27,934,908 of NC_135859.1, forward strand.
GTGTGCGTGCGTGCGTGCGTGCGTGCGTGCGTGCGTGCGTGTGTGTGCGTGTGTGCGTGTGTGCGTGCGTGTGTGTGTGTGTGTGTGTGTGTGCAATCATCCAGTGCACTCACTCCCAGGGTCATGGGTGGTAAGGGGGGTGGGGCTCTGGACAGCTACTGATAAGGATGCCCTGTAAAGAGAACCGCATGCCACTTGTAGATAAAATTAAAAGGACAAAGAAGAAGAAGAAAAAAAAATCAAAAATAAACACTGATTTTGAAAAATCAAGATTATAGTGTGCGAGAGCAGACACATTTCCAGTCACTGTAACAGGATTAGTTTCACCATAGAGTTCAATGCAGCACTCTGTGTGTTACAGTGTGTTTAACTGTGTGTGTGAGGATGCAACCACCCCACCAGCACCAAACACACATACTTACACAAATTCACACATTTAATGCAATGGCAGGCAGCTTTGTTCTCCTCACTTCACAAAATACTTTACAGTTATTTAAGGATTCAATTCAGGCATCTTTTTTTAATTTGCCTTTAAAGTGTGCTTTTACAAGTCATTTTCATAAAGTGTGGCGGTGGACTTTTAGAAAGAAAAAAAAAGTTTTTTTGAGTAAATTCCACATTACCATTTCCTCCAACGTGTGGATTTGACTGTTACCTCCTCTGGCTTTGCTGGGAATTATCCTGACCGGTAAGAGTTAAATACATCTAAAGCATCAGAGCAGATGAAAATATTCTGGAATTAATCATAACATACCTGGAAGAAAGCTAGACTCATAAATCGCATTTAGGCAATTTTGAGTTCTTAAGAAAGATACCAATTTCACACAGCATATTCCAGCACTTCACTGAAGTACACTTTTACTGAGGGTAACATTAAAATTTAGGATGATATTTTTATGACTGCACCTAAATTGCAAAATTCCAGGTGTGCTTTACTAAATTTTCATTTATAAACATGGTAGCATGGTGTCTTTGAAGATCCATTTGTAAAGATGGACCGTAAAAATGATCTGTATGGTCGGTTGTAATCAGACGCGTAACTATCGGCAAGCAGGGTAAGCGGTGCTTACGGGCCCGGACCAATCAGAGGCCCCCATCACTGGAAGATATTGATTGACAGCTGGGGCCCCCTATCGCATTTTCATTACTCGTGACAATCCCAGCAGTCCCACGTGCAGCCACTGACCAAGCGGGAGTGAGAATGGGTCCAATTAATTTCCTTGTTTCTGATATGAAGACGAGACGTGTGTGTGACTCAAACCTCTCACATTTACCAACAAACGTACAGCGAAAGACCCTGTATACATTTTAACATCAATGCACGCTGTAATGCTTTTTCACTCTAAAGTGGCTGCTGTTTTTCAATACTGTCGGCACGCACACACACACACAATCACACACGGTGGATGCAGGAAAATACGCAGATGAGATGACAAGATGAATTGAGGACTGCTACGCTCGTTATTGTAAGTGCAATGATAAGTTAAAGTCCAATAAGTACTTTATCAAACCATGTGTATGTGTGTGTGTATGTGTGTGTGTGTGTGTGTGTGTGTGTGTGTGTGTGTGTGTGTGTGTGTGTGTGTGGCCAGGATAGGAAATTAACTAACAATGAAAAGATCAACAAGCCACTGACTGACATATATGTTCATATTTGATTAATTCAATAAATTATTATTTATTGTCTTAAATCCACCAGCCATTTTCATATTATACCAACATTTGCAGCATCCTGAGCCTTTTTGGTAAGGTTCCTAGGAAATCTCAGCCCAGAGTAATTAATTAATAGTAATAATTATTATTCTCCCCAAAACAAGTTTCCTTTTTATGTTTAAAGAACTATACAAAAAAAGTAAAAAGTAATCCTTAACTACCCTGTGAAAATGGCCCTATTTGTAACAAGAGCTTTTCTTCCAAATATGGTATGCTCATGAATATTTAGATGAGCTGCGCGCTGATTGGTTTGAGCGAACCACATACACATCCATTGGAGACTAGACAGCAGGTCTCATATTTCAGACACTGCAAAGATATATATTGTTTGTCTGCTATTTTGTTATTAAATTCACATCTGAGACTTTTTTATGTGAGAAATCAACTATATAAAGCTCAAATATGGGCCGTTTTACGAAAATTTATGGCTAATTGCAAATTTGGTAAGACGTGTCGGACTTTAGGAGCTCCACACAGTCTGACGAGAAAACGGCAACCTCCATACCCAGTGAAAGTCACCTTTTCTCGGTTACTGGACTACCGGTGCTCGGGGCAGCTGGCTAGCTGCCAGCTGCCGGCATAACTAGAGTATATTTACAGTTTGAATTTCATCACGCCACTTATATAACGTCTACCCCAAGGTCTTATAAAGATAACTGGTGTCCGATTTCAATTTAATGCATTTTTGTGAACATTAGGGATTTCGTTAGCTGCTACTGTCCCTTCAATCCTATGTGTACAGATCGCGGCTAGTTAGCTTCACTTTCGGCATAATTAGAGTATATTTACAGTTTGAATTTCATCACGCCACTTATATAACATCTACCCCAAGGTCTTATAAAGCTTTCAATGGTGTCCGATTTCAATTTAGTGCATTTTTATGAACATTAGCTAGGGATTTCGTTAGCTGCTACTGTCCCTTCAATCCTATGGGTAAAGATCGCAGCTAGCTGCAGGCACTCAAGCTCCATCAGGACCTCTGCATTTTGTAGTCCAGTAACCCAGAAACGGTGACTTTGCGCGGGTATGGAGTGCCGCGGGCTTCCCTTCGTGACGGAGATCCAGCTAGCTCACAGCGAGCCAGAGTCTATGAAGTAGAACACGCCGGGCGGTGAGGCAGCACCGGCCGCTGTCACGTAGCCTGCTGAGCTCCTGCTGAACTGCGACACACAGTCGGACAAAATTTGCAATTAGCCATACATTTTCGTAAAACGGCCCATATTTGACCTCTACATAGTTGATTTCTCATATAAAAAAGTCTCAGAAGGGAATTTAGTAATTAAATAGCGGACCTCTGGAAATCTGCATGACCTAGCTAGATTCAGAAGACTAAGCTGACCTCAGGTCAGTGGTGTAGCCAATGCAAATGTTGGGGCGTAACAAAGACTAGGAGTTGAGATGCTTACGTCAACTTTTAGCTTTGGTCAGATTTGCCCGTTTTCAGTGGCAGTTTCAAAATGTGAGATTTGCATAGTAACGGGCTATCAATGGGATTTTGAGCTTCTATGTATGTCCTATTTACCCACCGAACTGTCGTTATTCAACTATGACAAGGTAAAATCGGTTTTGCATTCTATCACACCTTTAAAAATCTCTACATTCTATAAAAAAGTCAGACACAGAAAATCTGTGTGTACCAGCTGTTTATCTTCTTGTCGCAGCTGGATTGCACTTTTAGAACATCTGTGTTCCTGTTCAGCAGCATCACTTCCTTTTCTTAACAGGATTCATCTCACAGTTCCGTATTTCTGTAATGTTGATGATACTGTATGCTTGTGGAGCAAAACTGACTGCTGGCGGTGTCACGCACGACTTTTGACAGCAGCATTTTGGTTGGAACCACACTGTAAAGTAAAATATTTGGCAAGACCACTGAAGCAACGAGGGAAACAAAGCAGAGATGTTGATGCTGCATGATTACAGACATTTTAAACCTCCATTTTTTTATTCAGCAGATCCAAGTCACAATACCTTGAGACATTAAAGCAAGAGACACCATGGGAAGGGGCCTCTGTGACATTCAGTCCCTGAAACATATTTTGAAGTTAATAAGAAGTGATAGAGATCAAATGAAAAAGCTCCAAGGTGTTCAGGGAACCGGGCCAGGCATTGGTTTCCTTTCTCTCCCCAGGTATTTCCAGGCAGCTGGCAGGGCTGATTGAGATTTGATTCCAGTTATAAGGAGGTCGAGATGGTAGGAAGTGCAGGACGCCTTATCTCCTTCTGAAGAACTCCCTGTGAAGACACAACTAACTCGCTCCCACACAAGGGCATTGAGTCACTTGAAGGGTAATCTTTGGCTTTTTCTCTCCTGCAGTGCTTCTTCTGCTTGGAAAAATGTCAAGGCCATTGTAAGGAAAATCTTTTTCCCCCCACTGTTTGCAGTATCTTCTTAAACATGGCAGACATTGCAAAGCCCCATTGAGCTCACAGTGGTGGGTAGAAGATCACAGAGAAAACTAATCTGTACCCGAGGAAAATGGAGTAAATGTTTTGAAGCAGCATAGAGCTTGTGAACAAATCCTAACATTTCACTTATTTTATGACAGTGTGTCTGAATCAAAGCCTGAGCTTCATGACTGATATGTTTTAATGAGAAATTGTGATACTGACTCTGGCATCTGATGCAACGTATGCAGATTCAATTCATTATACAAGATGTTTCAGAAGGAAACTGCTCTGGTAAACAGGAAATGATGCTTATTACAACCCCAGAATTAGCATCAACAGTTTGTTTGAAATAAATACATTAGCAGAAGACACAGGGGACAACCGTAGGCATCAGGGGTTTCAGCAGCAGTTATTGCTCAGCCACAGCTCTTTTGATATGTAAAATAGGTATTTATTTGTTCATTGAATATTTATTTTTAGAGGTAAACCAAATGCTTATATCTTACACGACTATACTTGCAATAATTGAATTAAGTGTTTTTTCTGGACATGAGTACTGTCTCAGTACTGGGAACCGTTATCTTAGATTATTAGATAATATCTCATTAATATATGTTAATACATTACAAAATATGCAATATAATATAATAAACTACAATATTTGATTGATCAGAAAAAATACTGAATGTCTTACTGTAAGTATGACCCACGACATCTTCCTGTCCTAACTGACCCTGAATCCAATTTTTATGTTAAAATTATACATATAATTAGTTAAAATGGTAAATTAGCATTCAAAGTGATATTTGGTCTCCTGTGGTAATCTTCTGATTCAAGAACAACATTCACAGTCTCATGTCAGAGCAGTGATACAAACTTCTGGTGCCTATTTTACTAGTCTACATCATCAACGTTCCACTTCCGGGATTGCTCTGTGGCTGACGGAAATTCTGCCGGATTTCACTCAATTAGGCTGTTGCCTTGGGCTTCCTTTGTGTTGGCATTTTAAACTCTGATCGATTTATAAGGACTACGGTTACATTACATGTCATTTAGCTGATGATGAAAATAAACTGAGACGCACAACAAATTCAATACCTATTAGGACGGATATGGATGAAAGCTGGTCGCCATCAGGTTGTTCTTATGAAACATATACTGGCTTCATGATCTCACTTATTATGGTTGCAAGACAGAAAGAAAAGGCCACAAATCCCACCGATGACAGATAATCCATACTCCCAGTGGCGCAAAAAGTGGGTATGCGCTATATGCGGCGCATAGGGGCGCAGCACCATGGGAGCGCCAAAGCGATGGTAAAAAAAATAAATAAATTATATTTTTTGATATAGTATTTTCTATATGCAGTGCGTTTCTAAATCATTTCTGCATTTCTTCAATGTTATATAACATTTTAGAGGACTAACAGGCTAGAGTAGGTGCCCTGTCTCATAAGATTCCAATCATACAATGTTGACATAGCAGAGGGAGGGGGGCGGGGGGGCGCCGTGAGCGCCGAGCGAGCAGGTATGAGCGTACGAGTAGTGAGTTGTCGTCTATGGAAAAAGATGGATAAAGCAGGGGGAAGAAAGAGAAAAAGAAAAGGGGAAAATGAGATGGCATGTTCAGGGATGCGACAGCAGTTAAACAAGTGGATGGTGAAAGGCAACAGGTAGGATTTAAAGTGTGATGTCTGTGCTTGGAGGCTTGCAAATATTCATGTTAACAGACTAGCTAGCATTTGCTAACACTGGGAATGTAGCAGCCAAATGGGGGTTTACCATGGAATCATGCATATATTTGCTACCAAACTTGGAGGCTTGCAAATATTCATGTTAACAGACTGTCAGACTAGCTAGTGTTTGCTAACACTAGCAGCTAAAGTGGGGTTTATGGCTAGCTTAATGCAAACCAATGTTGCTGATAGCTACATTTAGATTTCGGTTAAACCCTATGGTACCAATCCCATGCATGACATATCTCAATTTTATTGAGGTAAAATAACAACTGGTAAATATAAGGTAGCATGCACAATAAATGACAAGTAGGCTGGAAAACATAACTTATGCAATAACTCTGGTTTACCATAGAATCATTATTAGATTTTGTTTTACCATTAGCTGTCCATGTTATGCTGTCAGACATACAGGCTATAGTTACATCTGTTGGGTGACATGGAAGCTGTAATTACAGGGTCACATCTCTCTCTTTAAAGGTCTATGCTAAGTGGCTCTCCATATTTGTAATGTGATGTAATTTATACAGCAGCACAACCTTACTGCATAATAGTTGTCTTATCAGATGCCATCACTAGGCTGATAAGAATTGAATTTAGGCTGCTATATTTAACAGTGAGTTCATTTCATTCAGGTGTGAGGATGGTGGATCAGGAAAGACAGGGGAAGGCAACAGGTAGGTCTAACATTAGGTGGAAGTGTAGGGGGAGCCACTTGATAACAACAGATTAATTTCTTAATATTATTAATATGGAAAAACTAATATGGAAAATATATTACATAATGGTTGTTTGACCATATGTTTTAGTGGAGAAGAACACACAAGGATTGAATGAGACAGAAATGAGGTTGGCGATGACATCAAGTACAGATGAGACCAGTGATGACATCAGGTAGGAGTTCTATTAGACCACACAAAACTAAATGACCAGTTCAAGCTCTCCTCCTCACATTTGTTTCATTTTGCAGTTTAATGTTAGTGTTACTTACAGATGAAGTCTGATTACTTCTAATGCAAAATCAAAATAATTGAACATGTTTTGTTACATGCTATTAGGCTAATCTTGCCATTGCGAATGAAAAATGTATTTCTGTATCAAAACATGTGGGAAATATAACAATTAGCCTATGTCTGACAGCGATGACGTAGTAAACTAATCAGAATGCAAATTTAAACATCCGCAACACATATGCTCGAATGCATAATGAGTAATTATGCTAGGCCTACAGTGGCTGATATACTTTAAAATAAACCTTTTTTATTTAAACCCCATACATGATGATGTCCGGCACACTTATTTATTTACTTGTTGTTGTTTATTTATTTAAAAAAAATTTTTTTGGGGGGGTGGCGCCAAAATTGTTGCTGCATACCTCTGTGACACTGGTTAGTTGCGCCCCTGCATACTCCTGTATGAGTTGCTGTGTCTCTCGAGGTGTGGGGGGATCATTTTCTGTCCTGTGATTGATTTAGATTTTGACCCCGTGTGTAAAGGGAGCCAGCTCTTGTTTATACCTCGTGATTAATTATTAGAGTCCCGGCTTGAGTCTAATACTGACCAACATCGTGGGAACCATTTAGAAAAGACAATGTCATGATAGTATTACAGTTACTCACAACACATCTTCAGCTCAGATATGAACGTGAAGGTGTGCAGACCAAAGCCTTCATGTTCCTTCCCTTCTCCAAAGCATATTGATATTTATGTTTCACCTGTCATTATGAAAGAATACACAAACAAATGGACAAAGAAACGAAAGAGACATTATTGAGCTGTTTCCAACAATGTATATGAGGTTGGTTTTATATTGTGCTAGGCCCCAACCTGAGGTTTGTAATTTATATGCACCTAACACAACAGAATACTAGTAAGAAAACAGCAATGGGACCCATCGCTGTTCAGCCAAACTTTGCACTTTCTACAATTTCAAACATTCCTTCTTCTGTTTTTCTATAAAGAGGCCGAAATGTAAAACAGCCATCAGAGTCCATCTAAAAGTTCATGCCCTTAAGACATAGGATAGTTACGTACTGCTGCTGACTTTCCACTCCAGTGCCACAGAACAAAGCACGCTTTCTGTTTGTGAGCATATACAGCATTCTGTAGCCAGAGGTAAAACATTTAGACATGGACGTACATGTTTCCTTTTTCATTAGAAAGCACATGAGTATTGTTGAGATGTGTCTCAATTTTGTTGGCTTAGATATCTTGGTAACACTACATGTTGTATCTACATAAGAGTGACATGACACTGTCATGAACACATGACACTGTCATGACACAGTCATGACACATGAACCCTAACCCTAACCATAACCATAACCATAACATGTCATGACAAAAACCGAATGACACTTAAAAGTTATGTTATGTCATAAACGTTTATGACTTGTTTATAATGTTTATGACACGTTCATGACAGTGTCATGTCACTCTTACGTAGATACCTTCAAGTAAAGTGTAACTGATATCTTTATTAGGTTGTTTTTTTTTACTTTGGCATTCCTAGTTGTAAGGTTAGGTTCTTTTGATTACAGTCTATTTACAGTAACACCTTTAATTGAATTTATAACTCACCGACCAGTGCTTCTATTGTCAAGTTAGCAGAGAGCTAAGCAAATTCATGAGGGTTGCAACTCACTCAAGCATTTGAAATTCACCATCATGCCATTTTGATTAAGGGCAGAGAGAGAGACATCTTATCTCTGCTGTAATTAATAGAAAAGAACACAGTTTCTGCACTGCTGAATGAAAATGTGTGTGTGTGTGTGCGTGCGTGCGTGCGTGCGTGCGTGTGTGTGTGTGTGCGTGCGTGTGTGTATCCGTGTGTGTGAAATGTGCTGTGTGTGATATGTGCTTGTGTGATAAAATAAGAAATAGACTCTTCTACTTTCTCCTTGAATCCTGTGGCTGTTTGTGGTGAACGTTTCCCCACTATCACATACTGAAGGGAAATATATAATGTTTTCTTTTTCTCTAAAATATTATATATACTACATATATAATCTAATTTGAGAAATTGTGTATCTATATAATTTCCACTTAGCATAGCAAAACGCAGGAAATGCCCAACAGCAGATGATACAAGAGTAATTGTAAATCATACAATGTCACAGAATTCTACTCGGTAACTGTAAAAAAGCATTTTTTTCATTGATTACATGCCACTTTGCAACACAGTAATACATTAGAGACCTAATTTATGATATGACATTTCAGTATCTGTACTACAATGGGCTACTTTGACAAGTGGCTCATGCTAATACTTGGTGGCTAAACCGTACCGTAACGTTATAAGGTTACAACAAAACGCTCATAAAGTTATTTTTAGTATGATTGTTTTGACCACAGTTAACAGCGCTGGGCTAACCCACAATTAAATCCTCCATGTAATGTCAGCTGTATGGGTAGTCAATGCTAGAAGACCATGCTATTTCTGCTTGTGTTAGAACTTGATTGAAGTACACTCAAATGCTCTAATCAATAATGGGTCAATAATGGATTTGATCAGATTATTCAGCTGACATAGCCAGGAGTGGATGCTGTCATGTCACTGATATTTTTCCATACAATTTGTTTTAATTAATGATTCCACTTCGGATAACAAAATACCTTTTCTTGATGTAATGAGATAATTATTCTGTTAATTTGTTATCTTGACAGCAACTATATTGTGTTTACAAGATAATTAATCTGCTATTATGAGAAAATGATTTTGTTGTTGCGATACGATAATTATCTCTGTGAGGGACTGAGCTGGCAGGCATGAGGAGTCACAGGTGGATCTTCAAAAAAATGATTTTATTTACCCAAAAATGAAGCAAACAATTTACAAAATATGCAACAAGGTTCTGTTCCCATAAAAGAGGTAAACTGAACAGAACTAAACATATGCTATGCTAACTTAAAGTGCTCATAATATGCTAATTTTCAGTTTCATAATTGTATTTAGAGGTTATATCAGAATAGGTTTACATGGTTTAATTTTCAACAAACACCATATTTTTGTTGTACTACACATTGCTGCAGCTCCTCTTTTCACCATTGTGTTTTAGCTACCGAGTGAGGCATCTCACTTCTATCCCATCTTTGTTGGGAGTTGCGCAGTGCCTAGGTCAGCACTACAAGCTAGTCAAAAGCTGAGTATGAGGGCGTACCACGCTAGCAGCTAGGCCAGCATTATAACGTGTTACAAAGTGACGCACATTCGTCACGGAAGTAAAGGCTGGACTACAATAGAGCTGTTTGGAGCAGTTTGTGAACAGTGTTTTCTGTTGGAGATGGTAAGTCCCTTTGGGGTGGACTTTGGGCTTTTTCACTTAGTAAACCTATTACATGCACAAAAAAGATATATAACACAATAAAGTAAAGGGAAAAAGCCAAAAAGCATAATATGAGCACTTTAAGATACACTGAATAAGACTAAACTGACCTAGCAAAAACTAAATTGACCACAAAGGGGAACATATATACTGGCTGATCAGACCAGTTTTTCAAACAAAGAGGTAACACAAAGACAAACACTATACCACCCAGAACTACAATCGAGTGTTGTCATTGTTTTTGGCTGGAAGAAACGACCGATTTTCCCTGACATGCTGTAAGGAAGTAGGAGAAAGCCTGCCACTATGTATGTGCTGACTGTGCCCCGTGCTATTTTCTTATAAAAAATAAATGTGCAGATCCTGAATTCAGGTGTGACTGGTGTTCTTTGGCCTGCGAGTGACTACATAGCTAATATTCACACAGGTAGTATGTAATGTCTTTGTGCAATTCATCCATTTTTGCTTGCAGGTTCTTGCTTGTTTTCTGCTGTCTTCATAGCCGGCCGACACATAAGCAGACAAAGTGGCTGCCCCGTGGCTACCAGAGGGCCCCCAAAAGCACTTGAAATGTCCCACAAGAGAGCTTAAAACAAAGCTGGTCGGCCCGTATATGCTCACAATGTAAATTGCGTAAGCACATGCAAGTTACGCAAGTCTTATTTTGGAATCATTATTGGGAAGATTGCCCACTCGTCGGTAGCTGCACACACTTCCAAAGAGAATTCCAAAGAGATGAGAGGAATACAAGATCGAACAAGGATGAGCCCAGCTTTCTTTGACCGTAGCAACCCTTCACTGTTGTTTAGAAGGTAGTATTTCTCTTTTAAGTGTCCTTCTGGAGTGCTGTGAACACACAACACCATCTTAATTAATTTAACTACAAAGGCAGAATCAACCAGATTTCATTTATTTGGGATGGACCATCTTTCTCAGTTGCAGCAGAAATGTATTTTATGTTTTTTTGCAGGTCAGAATAGCATTTTGACATGTAAATAATGTAGTTAAATTGCTTGAACCGTTGCTACAAAAATAAATAGCATACTGTAAGCTTCTCTGGTTCTCATTGTCACCACTGCTCGGCAGTTTTTACCATTAAATTAATGCTCAATATTGCTTCCTGGTAACTCAATAACAATTTCCTCTTCAGCGACAACCACATGACCCTTCAGGAAAGAAGATGAATTATCCACCACAGATTGCAACAGGAATGTAGCCCTACCCTCCCCTCTCCTCCCACAGTCAATTACAGGTGCATGAAGTAAATACTGCACCTAATATACATAAGTGCAGTAGGATCTCTTACGGCTCCTCGTATCAGCCAATCTTCTCATTTCGGAGGAATACGACTGCCAATAAATGTAAAGGCTAGCCCTTGTGTTAATTGCATTTTGAGATTCAGAATTATACAGCAGTTGAGAGTCTGAAAAGTTATTTCTAAGCAGCTACTGTGAGGATTCCTTGTGAATATTAAAAGGTGGGTTTGGATAATATGGGACACAAATGTGATGCATGCCGCTGGCAAAGGTAGCAGTGGGGGATGTGGGCCGTTAATATTAGTGATGCAACATTTGACTAATCTGACTTTTAAAAAAAGGGTGATGTTTGTATTCTAATTTCAGTAGGGAGAATTTGTTAAGTTTCCTACTTAATGCTCACTGGATGGAGTTTGTGTAAATGATGTAAATGATGTATCTTCAGAAAAACAAAAGTAGGGAGACGGGATAATTTGGCTAGCCGGCTCAACTGCAACCAAGAAAATGATAGCTCAGCGCTGGCTCCCCCCTTACTTGCTTTGTATAAAACAGTGGTTGGCGTATTTTCTGGACATAGTTATGCTTGAGCTCCCTACAGCAAGGATTAACAAAGCCAAATCATCAAATATCAGCCTATGGGAATGCACAGCAGACTTAATGACCTCAGCCCCACAACAATTAGAGGTGAGTGACTAGGCAAGGTGTGATTTCTGTTTGTTTGTTTGTTTTGTTTTCCGCGAGAGCGCAGAGGGTGGGGGATGAAGAGCGTTTTTGTTCTTGTTCAATTTGTGTTCATCTGTTCTGTGCACCATCTGCTATTACCTGTCACACGTTGTAATTTGTTTTGTATGTCTGAAGGTGCCAATAAAAAAAGTTGAGCATTTAGAGGTTGATTCATCATTGTTTTATTAGTCAGCAACAGCTACAAAACAGATATTTGTAATCAAATGTAAGAACAAATTTTAAATCCATGGAATGCAAATTAAAGAAAACAACTGTGCAGTGATGTTGAGTCAGTAATGGCAGGTCACTAAGAGGGTATTATGAAATACAACAGCTGTGGTGCTGGTCTGATGTTTAAATTAAAGAGAAGTTGAACCTGCAACGCAGTTCAGAAAATGTTCAATTGTTAAGCTTCAGAGTCACTAGCCACCTGCCGCCCATGCTTCCTCAAACACATTACCGAGAGGAGCATTGCTAAGCAAAGTGGGAAATGCTTTTCCATTATCTGGGATTTACACTGGGACAACAATGAACTGCCTCTGCCAATTCAACAGGCGCCAGGCCAAGGACATGCCATGCTGACGGTTCAAGGTACAACTAAACGAGAGGATTTCTGAGAAGTTATGAGGAACGAGAGAAGCTTGGCAGGATGTAATGCATTAAACACTGATATACAGTACATTGATGTGATGTGAAAGTTCTGCTCTGAACAGTGCATCATCAGTTTGAAAGCTTTTTGTGAGTTATGTTACAAAACTTTATAGAGCCGATCCTTCTGGAAAAAAGTGTACAAAGTTTGATATTCTGCATTAAAAAAAAGAGAACATGCTTCTGTGATCCAGTATCCTTTTCAGTTATATAGTCTATATCAACAACGTTTCATTTACGGGATTGTTCTGATGCTGCCGGATGTCCTTCATTTTTGGTCGGATGTCCCTCACCATCCGCTTTCTTTGTGTTGGCATTCTAAACTCTGGTCGATTCAGGAAACTTCCTCTGAGCTGGAACCGACAATCAAATTATATATATATCTTTTATATATTATATATAAAAGAGGGGTTAATAAAATATACCAAAAAATAAATAAAAAAAACAATTAAAACCCACATTTAATGGATAATGTGCTACACTGTCTATGTACAGTATTTTCAACCTTGGCACTACCAACTCTGCAGCCAAACAACTGTCAGATGACGTGAACTTCCCAAGTTGTAAACATGAGAAACTTTCCCATCTCTGCCATCCATCCTATATGATGGAGTTTATTTTGTATTTTATTTTGAACATTATACTGTACAATGAAGTCACAGCAGTTTGTTGTAAATTGTTTAATATATAACTGAACTTTGGTATCAACTGTTAAATAATCATCATGCCACAGCTGAGTTTGTTTACATTTTAAATCGATGGATTTCAGCTTCAAAATATGTAACAATAAAGTGTATGTCTTATGAGAATGTAAAAAGGCTTCCTGACGTTTTTCTATGAACAAGGCCTACAAAACTTAAAACTACTTTGATACTCTTAATGTAAAGCTAAACTCTGCTCAGGTCTTAATAAAATGGCCATTTCTTTTCAAAGAACATAATACACAGAGATCTGAGCCTAATATTCTACAGTTTGACATTCAAACTATGTTCGTTAGTGGGCTGTTTTTTTTTGTTTTTTTATCCTTGTGACTCCATGGATATAGTTGTGCCAAACCCCAAAATTAACAAAATACAGTGTTTAATTTCCAGATTAGAGACTTCCTATCAAATCCTTCATATTCAGATTTGTATATGATCTTATTGACAATACAATTACAACTCATTAATGAAAAATATTTTTTTTAAATGTGAATGCACCTTGTGTCAGTATATACATCCAATTTATAAATGTCAGATTGGCTGGAGGCACTAGCTGACTTGTGTTTGCTCTAAATGACCTCTTTAAAGATCAGATTCCTTGTTAGTGTCATCTCGGATGAATTTTGAAACCGATAGAGGCTTGAATCATGTTGGGTCGTGCCTGTTTAATAAAAATGATCTATATAAGTCGCATGTTAGAACTTCAAATCCTGAAAACAGCACACAAAACACAAACTGTAATTTATCAGGCTATAGTTGTGACGCTGTTGATACAACGTTATACATTGAGCATAAACTGTTGTTTTTAATGATTCTGATGATTGTTGTTTTAATAAAAGTAAATAATTTCCTGTCATTTTACACTGTTTTTGCCAATACAAAAACTTTTTGCAACTATTTCTTAATTCTTCACCACTTACATTTTCTTCAAATTGGTGAAACAGCGCCCCATTGAATCTAGCGGTTAGTAAAGGTCAGTTTGTGCGGTCAAATATGGCATTGCGCTCCCACAGGAAGGTCACATCTGCCGAGTAAAGCTGACATCTTCTGATTAAACAATAATGAGTAAATGTGGTGGTCACTGTCATGCTACGGCGAGACCGTAAGTAGTAAAATTAAGCTTGCTGCTATAATGGTCTCAAAGCTAGACAATTAGAAACATCATGAAATAACCAAGATAGTTAGCTAGCTAGCTAGTTTTTTTTTTTTTTTGACAAGTTAGCTAACGTTAGCAGCGTTGGAAAGTGGAACGCACCAACAGCAACACGTGCAGTGATGTGACATCGACCCCTTCACCTCCACAAAGGAAGTAATGGAATCTAGAAATTGGGTGAGTAAAATACATTTTTGCCTGGCTATTTATCTGTCTTTGCTACATATAGCTTTTCTAATGCTGTATGTAATATCCCCACTAACACAGAACGTTTAGGGAACGTTAGTTTCTGGTTCCCTAAAGGTTAGTTCTAACCAGACCAAAAACTAACGTTTAGGGAACGCACCCTCATGGTTATAACGTTCCCTAAACGTTAAGGGAACCAACCAACTGAAACGTTCTCCTGTGGTTGCACTATACCTCCACACAACGTTCCCGTTTGGTTGTTTTTGGTTGTTCTGAGTGCGGTTTGAAAATGTTTATTTAAACCAGCGCCATTTAAGTTTTTGAAGTTTAAAAAGTTTATAACAGGCAAGTGTTATTTTATTGTTCACAGTATTATGCTTATCTTGGCTGATAAGAGGTTTTAATTTGACTTGTAACTTTGCTTCATTTTGACTTTTGACTTGACTCAATGGCACAATGTTTCCCTGAATCACACCATGCTAAAATGAGTGTTTAGTTTAAGGGTTATTTTAACTGGCCCTATAAAAGAACTGTTGGCCCCATTCTGGCCCACGTGGTTTAAATTGTCCAGAACTGCCACTGTCAAACTCTCAGCCTGTAAAGGTAGATTTAAAAAGTGTGTAGCTCTTCTCGTTGCTATTTTGTTGATGGTGGCAGCTGTGGTCAGCTGGAATCTATGATTCAAATGGATTCCAATGCTGAACTTGTTGCATGGAAAAGAGAACCACACTTGAAGCATAATCCTCTTTTCCGAATTGGTACTATTATTAATTCATGAAACATATAATGCATATACAACCAAACAGCTATAATATTTAGAATAAATAAGTACTGCATGCACTGGACCTACTCATTGTGTTCTGCTTTGGAATTCATATGAACAGTTTTTACGTAAAGCGGGCGGAGGTATGTTTAGTTAGTTTATAGTAATTTGAATCCATTTTTCTCCTATATCTTTCATGTGGGCTCATATCTTTTATGGCAGCATGTCTCTGGGACGTGCCAGAAAGTAAAAGGACTGACTCATTATTTTCTGCCTTGCTGTGTGAGGACATATTGGGCCAGAAAACAGTATCATAAACAAGGTGTTTGATACCTAGCACGAGTTCCTGTAAGACTAAACACCTTTCAGGATAAATGTGTGTATTGTTGGCAAGACAAGGGTTAGGATCCAGACTAATTTTTATATTCAGAATCTTAAGAAACTCAGGATGTGAAAAGGAGACATCATAAAGATGCCTTTCAAGCGACAATGCTTTTTTTTTTTTTCTCCAAATGTTCAGTTTTTATCTCTGTGTGAAGCGGGAACAATTACTGGAAACACTTCAAAGTCATTTTGGGGACCACAGTTGGAGGGGCTCGCTTCAGGGAGGCACTATATACCTCTACCTGTGCTAAATGAAAAACGGAGACCATTAAGGTTTCCAATAAGGAAGCTATGCATTATTTCACATCATTGGTTCAGGTCTGTGGCCAAATGGGGGGTGTGGTGGGGGGGATCTTCAACATTGCAATGTTTCTCACTCCATGAGATAATAGCAGGTTTCTAAGACATTGTAATGGAAAATATTGCAGGCAGGTAGCAACATTTGCTTTTTCTCCTACACCTGCGTCCAGCTGGCTCAACCCAAAGGCACTGTCGTCGTTCTAGTTAAAGACAGTTCCTTTCTTAACTGCAACAGTTTTAAAAACTAAAGGCTATATAGCATTCAAAACCTACTATTTAATTTAGTTTCAGTCTAGAGACCGATCTTCTCAGCTCTTCCTCCCCCTCTCCCGTTTGAACTTCTCTTGATGATAAAAATCACTTATTTTGCATTGCCTGTCTAGTTTTAGTCTTTTGCCATTTGTCTATTGTATTCTATGGGTCGTACAAATAATTGTGTCATTTTAGCTACGTTTCTAGTTTGGCAGTATATAATCATAAAATTGTGACTTTGATGCCTGACGGTCTCTGACCGAAGTGTGTTGCAAATTTAATGCTGACAGTGTGCATGCATCTTTCCGACCAGTTGTGCATTAGACAGCAGTTAGAGTCTAGAAACAACCAACAACCATCTTTACATTTAACCGTTTACTTTTTTAAAGGGGCATTCCATCACTTTTACACATGAAGTTTCACAAAACATTCTTTACAGTCATTTACTGGTGATCAACATGCCATTGTGATCCTGTGGCCGGTGTTGTCCAAGCCTAAATAGCCAGGTCTTGAGTCATGGCTGGTTTTGCCCTGGCCCTGCCAGGTTTGTCAGCCTGGTGTAATGACAGTGCAGAGTTTCTGGTCGTCAGCCAGACGAACCACAGCTAAGCCAGCAGAGACGGGGAATAGCTTTGAGATAGAGTTCTTCATGCTCACATAGAAAGCTGATAGATCTGTCTAAGGATGAACAGTACATGCAATATGCATGACAATTTCATTTGCTCATTCTTTAAATGGGCAGTTAGTATCATTTTTCTACCATGAAGGGGTGGGCTTACATTTTTGTCAAAATAAAAACAAAGCAATATATTGCATTTTTGTCACAGTATTTGCATTGAGCTGCATTACTACTAGTACTTTCTGTTGACTATTTGCTGTGTTTAGCGGATTTAATTGCATTTAATGAAAATGTCCTTAAATTGTTGGTACTAATTGGTTACTACCCATTGTAAGAGGTGAAGAGGTGAAGAAGATGTCGGAGATGTTACACTATTGTTGTAGTTTATTCAAATTGCAGATTAATAGGATAGGAGTTATAGATCATGTAATGCCCCTTTAATCACACAATAAATTATACAATGGATTTTCTTCTTGGTTCTGCAGAGTAGTACCAACAATTTACAACAATTTGCAACAACAAACATCATAGCTTTTGTTGTATGTGCTTTTACTTCCCCCTCAGCCCATTCTCTATAAATGTGCTGAGCTCCTGGGACAAGAATATTTTAATGCACACCGTTATTATCTATGAGAAGACTAGGCACCCTGCTAGCCTTCTGTATCTGTATTTAGACCTCAAGTCGTGCAATTATCCATGCAGATTGGAATGAGCCGAGCAGGCAGGAGATCTGTCTTTCTTTCTTTTTAAAAGCTTCTAAGGCACTGAGGGAGGTGGAAATTATATGTGCACATTGGAATTATTTTAAATGTTTTGGATGATTGATTTATAAACGTCTACCGTCTGCCAGTACTGTCCAATCGGTGTCATAATTGTCTATAGCTACCCCTTCAGACTTCAATTGCTGTAACCTGCATGATCTAGCAAATACAAGAGGGTGGCAAATAGGGGTGCACGATTCAGGAAATGTAACGATTCAATTCAACATTGATTTTTAGGCTCAAGATTCGATTCAAAATCGATTTTCGATTCAAAAACAATTCTCAATTTAAAAAAAAGATTCATGGGCGCCCGGATAGCTCAGTTGGTAGAGCGGGCGCCCATATATAGAGGTTTACTCAGACCTGCCAACATGTACGCATTTTTTGTACTCGGCACACATTTTTTCCCTTAAGTACACTTTGGTTTGCATCTTTTATTTCGCCGGTTTCAGTTTCTATGCAATCTATGATGTTGATTCTGCCGCTGAGCCACAGCGTGTAAGTGGAGTGAAAAGCTTTCGGCCAATCAGAGCGCTGCATTTTAACCCTCCGCCCACCTGCCCTTCCTAGCCAAATGCTTCGAGCCATCCATCCATCCATCTTCATCCGCTTATCCGGGGTCGGGTCGCGGGGGTAGCAGCTCCAGCAGGGGACCCCAAACTTCCCTTTCCCGGGCCACATTAACCAGCTCCGACTGGGGGATCCCGAGGCGTTCCCAGGCCAGGTTAGAGATATAATCCCTCCACCTAGTCCTGGGTCTCCCCCGAGGCCTCCTCCCAGCTGGACGTGCCTGGAACACCTCCCTAGGGAGGCGCCCAGGGGGCATCCTTACCAGATGCCCGAACCACCTCAACTGGCTCCTTTCGACGCAAAGGAGCAGCGGCTCTACTCCGAGCTCCTCACGGATAACTGAGCTTCTCACCCTATCTCTAAGGGAGACGCCAGCTACCCTCCTGAGGAAACCCATTTCGGCCGCTTGTACCCTGGATCTTGTTCTTTCGGTCATGACCCAGCCTTCATGACCATAGGTGAGGGTAGGAACAAAAACTGACCCGGTAGATCGAGAGCTTTGCCTTCTGGCTCAGCTCTCTTTTCGTCTAACGGTGCGATAAATTGAATGTAATACCGCACCTGCTGTGCCGATTCTCCGACCAATCTCCCGCTCCATTGTCCCCTCACTCGCGAACAAGACCCCAAGGTACTTGAACTCCTTCACTTGGGGTAAGGACTCATTCCCTACCTGGAGAAGGCACTCCATCGGTTTCCTGCTGAGAACCATGGCCTCCGATTTAGAGGTGCTGATCCTCATCCCAGCCGCTTCACACTCGGCTGCGAACCGATCCAGTGAGTGCTGAAGGTCACAGGCCGATGATGCCATCAGGACCACATCATCTGCAAAAAGCAGCGATGAGATCCCCAGCCCACCCGAACTGCAACCCCTCTCCACCCCGACTACGCCTCGATATCCTGTCCATAAATACTACAAACAGGATTGGTGACAAGCGCAGCCCTGGCGGAGGCCAACTCTCACCTGAAAGCGAGTCCGACTTACTGCCGAGAACCCGGACACAGCTCTCGCTTTGGTCGTACAGAGATTGGATGGCCCTGAGAAGGGACCCCCTCACCCCGTACTCCCGCAGCACCTCCACAGTATCTCCCGGGGCACCCGGTCATACGCCTTCTCCAGATCCACAAAACACATGTAGACTGGTTGGGCATACTCCCAGGCTCCCTCCAGGATCCTTGCAAGAGTAAAGATCTGGTCCGTTGTTCCACGACCAGGACGGAATCCGCATTGTTCCTCTTCAACCTGAGATTCGACTATCGACCGAACCCTCCTTTCCAGCACCTTCGAGTAGACTTTACCGGGGAGGCTGAGAAGTGTGATACCCCTGTAATTGGCACACACCCTCTGGTCCCCCCTTTTTTTAAAAAGGGGAACCACCACCCCAGTCTGCCACTCCTTAGGCACCGTCCCAGACTTCCACGCAATGTTGAAGAGGCGTGTCAACCAAGACAACCCCTCCACACCCAGAGCTTTAAGCATTTCTGGACGGATCTCATCAATTCCTGGGGCTTTGCCACTGTGGAGTTGTTTAACTACCTCAGCAACCTCCACCAGGGAAATTGATGCCAATCCCCCCTCATCCTCCAGCTCTGCCTCTACCATAGAGGGCGTATTAGTCGGGTTAGGAGTTCCTCAAAGTGCTCCTTCCACCGCCCTATTACCTCCTCAGTTGAGGTCAACAGCGTCCCATCCTTACTGTACACAGCTTGGATGGTTCCCCTTCCCCCCCTCCTGAGGTGGCGAACGGTTTTCAGAAGCACCTTGGTGCCGACCGAAAGTCCTTCTCCATGTCTTCTCCGAACTTCTCCCACACACGCTGCTTTGCCTCTTTCACGGCAGAGGCTGCAGCCCTTCGAGCCCCTTCGGTACCTTGCAACTGCCTCCGGAGTCGTCTGGGATAACATATCCCGGAAAGACTCCTTCTTCAGTCGGACGGCTTCCCTGACCACCGGTGTCCACCACGGTGTTCGTGGGTTACCGCCCCTTGAGGCACCTAAGACCCTAAGACCACAGCTCCTCACCGCAGCTTCAGCAATGGAAACTTTGAACATTGTCCACTCGGGTTCAATGCCCCCAGCCTCCACAGGGATGCACGAAAAGCTCCGCCCGGAGGTGTGAGTTGAAAGTCTGTCGGACAGGGGCCTCCTCCAGACGTTCCCAATTTACCCGCACTACCCGTTTGGGCTTACCAGGTCTGTCCAGAGTCTTCCCCCACCCCTGACCCAACTCACCACCAGATGGTGATCGGTTGACAGCTCCGCCCCTCTCTTCACCCGAGTGTCCAAAACATATGGCCTCAGATCAGATGAAACGATTATAAAATCGATCATTGACCTTTGGCCTAGGGTGCTCTGGTACCAAGTACACTTATGAGCATCCCTATGTTCGAACATGGTGTTCGATTATAGACAATCCATGACTAGCACAGAAGTCCAACAACAAACAACCACTCTGGTTTAGATCAGGGAGGCCGTTCCTCCCAATCACGCCTCTCCATGTGTCTCCATCATTACCCACGTGCGCGTTGAAGTCCCCCAGCAGAACTATGGAGTCCCCAACTGGAGCCCCATGCAGGACTCCACTCAAGGTCTCCAAGAAGGCCGAATACTCTGAACTCTTGTTTGGTGCATATGCACAAACAACAGTCAGAGTTTTCCCCCCACAACCCGCAGGCGTAGGGAGGCGACCCTCTCGTCCCACCGGGTTAAACTCCAACGTAGCGGCGCTCAGCCGAGGGGCTTGTGAGTATCCCCACACCCGCCCGGCGCCTCACACCCTGGGCAACTCCGGAGAAGAAAAGAGTCCAACCCCTATCCAGGAGTATGGTTCCAGAACCAAGACTGTGCGTAGAGGTAAGCCCCACCAGATCTAACCGGTAGCGCTCCACCTCCCGCACAAGTTCCGGCTCCTTCCCCCACAGAGAGGTGACATTCCACGTCCCCAGAGCCAGCCTCTGCTGCCCGGGTCTGGTCCGTCGAGGCCCCTGACCTTCACTGCCACCCATGTGGCAGCGCACCCGACCCCCAGCGGTTCCTCCCACAGGTGGTGGACCCATGGGATGGAGGGATGTCCGCCACGTAGCTTTTTCGGGCTGTGCCCGACCGGGCTCCGTGGCAAACCCGGCCACCAGACGCTCGCTGACGAGCCCTCCATCTGGGCCTGGCTCCAGACGGGGGCCCCGGGCTTCCTCCGGGCAGGGTCACTTCATCCCTTCCTCGATTTTTCATAGGATTTTTGAACCATTCTTTGTCTGGCCCCTCACCTGAGACCACTTTGCCTTGGGAGACCCTACCAGGAGCACAAAGCTCCAGACAACACAGCCCTCAGGTTCATAGGGACACACAAACCTCTCCACCACGATAAGGTGATGGTTCCCGGAGAAGCAAATGCTTCGAGCGTTTAATTCAATTCAGTGCCTCAAGCAAGCCAGGCTGGCCTGATAACTGTAGGCTTGCATGCCATGGCTGAACCGCCTCAAAAAAAGGTTTGGAAACCACAGCGATTTCATGACAGCTATCGGGAGAGATGGCCTTGCCTCCACATGTCCACAGGCTACCTCATCACACGTTCTGCACCGTGTGCAAGACAGACATCGATATCATTCACGAAGGGGCAACAGGTAACGAACACAGTCCCACACGCAAATACTGAGTCGGGTATGGCTGCAGCCTGGAGACCTTCCGTCTCATGCCTCCCATGCTCACTGACTTAACCGTGACTTCATTTAGACAATAATTCACGATTTCGTAGGCTATTTTGAACATCTGAATTTACCGGGAGCAGCAAGAGACAGGTGCTCTCCAGGCTGCAGCCATACAGTCTTGCAAATACTCCCCGCCCATCCCCTGAAACATAATGATATTAAAAATAAAAGAATGATAAGAAAAAAATGTTCATGGTGTCAGTAGGCTAGCCTGTCACACTCACCATCCTTCCCATTAGTTGGGGGCAGTTAGAAAAGTGGTGGAATGGCTAGAAAACTAGAAGGTTTTAGACAGGCCAGGTGCTGATTAACGTAAAATAAAGGTAACAGTTAGGCTATTTTTTAGCCTAATTTAATTTATGAACATAAATAATGACCTTGACAGCATAACAGGGAGTCCAGCTGTGACGAGCTCAGTTAATGATGCATAGCATATTTAGCTAGGCCAATGTGATGGCAACTGACATAATGCAATGTTGTACTCATAAAATTTCTTCAAGGTTGGCAGGTCTGGTTTACTCCTCGACGTAACGGGCCAGGGTTCGACTCCGACGCTCTTTGCTGCATGTCATTCCCCCTCTCTCTCCCCTTTCATGTCTTCTGCTGTCCTATCCAAATAAAGGCCGAAAATGCCCAAAAACATAATCTTAAAAAAAAAAATTAAATAAATAAATGATTCACAGTATGTAAATGTAGTTACTTTTCCCATGTGATTGCAGTAGACAGACAATAAATAAAAAAATCGATTTTTGGAATTCTATGAATCGATTTTGAATCGGTAAAGCTTGAATCGCATACAAATGTAAATGGATTTTTTTGCACACCCCTAGTGGCAAAGGTTTCAAGTGTTGTATGAGTAATGAGACAATACTTCATGTACCTTGGTAGAGGTATTTCTGTGAACAGTGAAATGCATGTAGCTTAATAAAACCTATTAACCTTGGCACATGAAGGTGAAGGAGGGGGTCATATGGGCCCAGTAGCATTTTTTTGTTATGGGGGTCACTGTTCCACCCAAGGGGTGCGATAAACAATACTGGGGAAACTGTACAACCAGTGAATACAAAGTAATATGAAAAATATATATATGAATACTCCCCACAATAAATAATAGGATCTATTTCAAATAATATGGATCAAAAATAGGGTAATCAAGTATACCCCTTTGTTTAATCAGGGTTTAACTGTGACACTGAAACACTTAAATCAGTATTTTGCTTATGGTCAACTTATGAGAACTTCATTATTCATCTATATCTAGAAACCCAGACCCCTGTTGCTGACATCGCTACATTGATGTGATACATACAGTTACTTCATCATTATCTTATCATCATTTTATTTTTAACCACTTTTCTTATTTAAAAGTGGAATTATATTTAGTGGTGAATGAAGTTGTCTTGAGGTAATAATGACCAACATGTGGAAAGTTTCGTCTAACAAAGCTGAAAATATCAGAAATCTAAATTGATCCAGATAGCTCTCAGGCTCCTCATTAGCTGCTGAGCTAATTTTAGCAAGCAACATAAATGCACAGATGGACAAACAAGCTGCTGCTCCGCTCTGAATGTCCAAGTATCCCGATTATGATTTGTATATTTATGTATATTTCTAAGTATAACTAAGGGATTCCGATCTGCTAGTGTCAGCTGTCGGTCAGTGCTCGACTGCTATAGCTACAACATACTGAGCTGGATTATGGCAGTTAGCTATTGTTAGGAGTCGTCACTGTGGGATTGTTTAAAACAATCTGCACAGCTGTGATGATCTCATACACACCCATTTTTCTAGCCATTCTTCTGTCCCTATGTATCTCTCTATCTATATAGATGTAGCGAGGTATCTAACAAGTTTTTATCTAGGAGGATGAAGTCCCCATTCTCATTCTTAATTTTGATCAAATCTGATGGTCAGCATCTGGAGGTGGTTTCATCTGCCTCTGTTGTTGCACATCTGCTGTTCCTCACCTGTCCATTAGCTGCCATTGCATCCTGTTTATCACCTAATCCAATCAGGTGCCTGCTGTCTAGGGATGCATGATATATCGACTCAATATCGTTGTGATATCACGTTGCGCAATACTATATCGAAAGTGTTGCGATAAGTATGCAATATTTTGTGGAGCGATGCGTCCCGTCCGTTGACTGTGTGGCTTAGTTGTGTTCGATTTAGAGCTCGCTTGAAACGCTATAATGATCATGTTTCATTGGCCAGTTACCGTGCCACTTGCACATGTTAGTGCACATCAGCGCACGGGTCCACTACGTGACAAACCCTATGGAGCGAACCACCACGTGATGTGTGTGTGCATATTTTGATAGAGTGACAGTGTAAGTGAAGAAATAGAGACAACAAAATGGAACGAATCAGAGAAGCAGAAGAAAAGAAGGAGCTACAGAAGAGTGAAGGGAGTCAGAGGAGCAAAAGAAAGAACACAAAAGTAAGAAAATGAGTGTTGCTCAGGGAAAAGACAAAATAACAGAGATTGAAGAGGAAACTTTAGTGGCCAAAAGTAATGCCTCCTAGCTTGGAAATACTTTGGCTTTAAGCCAACAGATGTTTCACAGGCGTGTCGAATGGTGGTAAACCGTGCAATATATTAACTTGATACTTGTAGCTATTTTTCTTTTCATGCTGCCTTTCCACATCTTTAAAACCTATGCATGCTTCTTAAAATTGAACCAAATGACAGCTATGTATCACTGTATTACAGATTATAAGTGTGAGGTAAAAGAGACTTGGATATATGCTTTGACAAGCAATAGCCTTCCGTACACACTGTAGATTCTTGACTGTAATATGTTTTTACAGCACTGCAAGCTCATCTACTCTGACAGTCTAGCATATTGTGTACCACAGTCTGAAATCTGTGAGGAAGAGGCTGTGCTTATAATAATTTGTATTACTTTGCTTGAAAGAAAGTGGCTTCTCTGTCATCCTGAGTCACTGTTGGCATGTATTTGTGACATTAAACCTACTGTTTATTGTGCATTTGTTGCAACACCTGCTATACATTATATTTATATTGTTTCTTTGCATTCAAGTCTCATGAAAAGCAGTTAACACCAAAGCTATCCATCAATGAGAAAAAACTCCAAAGCTGCTCGAAAACACTCCAATTCCTTCACGCCCTCAGAGAACAGAGAGGCAATCTAAAGCTAATTATTATTAACAGCGTGCAACAATAGCAGTGTTTTTATTTATTTAATTTTTTTCAGGGAGCTACAGCATATCATTAATCCCACGGCAACTGATGCAGCTTCAATGTGAGGCTCAGCAGGTCCCCATTTGCGCCTCTGAACCAATCACTACACAACAGTTGAACTCAAGTAAATCCCTTCATGGCACAACAAGCAAGTACAATTAAGTGATTCTCTTCACACACATAGTACAATACTGTCTGTAACTCTTTGGAATATTTGAACATTGGGCCTTATGCAAGTTTCAAGTTTTTGTATTTTTTAAGCTATGTACCACTTTCAGTGTTTCAAAAGCCATGCAGCGCCGCTTCTATAATACAAATCTCCACGTGCACTTGATTGAGACTGTGCGCACAGACACACATACTGTACGCACTCATGCCTCAGGCCAAGGGACCCATCAATTAGAGTGGGTTCAGTCCAGTCATCATCATCTTCCTCTTTTCTTTTCTTTTTTCTCCCTCAGTGCACAGAAGTGGCACAATATGGACTCTCCCCTCTGAGCGCTTTAAATCTGGAGCACTTGCATAAGAGTCTATTTTATAGGCACGTAAGCAAAAATAAATCCCAGATTTTTTATGTCAAGGAGGGAAGGTGTGAAAGTCAGAAGGGTATTTTGGGTAGCAGAGATTGGCAGAATGAAGCTGAAGCCATCAGATCGTGTTTGTCTGCTGGTTTGTGTTTTGCTTTGTACCTCTGCTGTTCACTGTCCTCTAGACGAAGGCTGTCGTGCTCGTCAAGGAGCTACATTTACCTTGTGCTGTCAGATGTCATCTCAGGATGATGTTGGGCACAACACACACACACACACACACACACACACACACACACACACACACACACACACAGCTGTCTTTGAAGTCCTATTCACTATACAAGCTGTACCACTGTGATGTGCAACTAGAGGAGATTACCAAGAGATATTGTTGTTGTGTACCCTGATGTTGTAATTAAATGGCTTTAAACTCATTTAAAAAAAATGCGGCAATGTCTGTCAGTCCACCACTTTGTTCCTAAAAAATCTGCAAATGTTTTATGATGAAAGAAATACATTCAACGCATTTGTTTGATGTCAAGGATACACACAATGTGTTTTGTGAATAACAGTGGATGTAAATATAATTTCTGTTTACAATAAAACTCAACAGGGCACCTTTGAAATTGTCAATAAGTGCTGGTGTTAGCATTTAGCTCAAAGCTATGCTGTATAGCCTCACAGAGCCGCTAGCGTGGCTGTAGACTCCTATTCTTGTTAAAATATAAAAATGTATTTGCCTTAGCAGCCTAAATAATAATGTAGAGTGTACATTCAACATCTATTTTCCCTTTCTTTACTCCCAGTAATGTATGTTTACAACTTGTTTTGTAAGTGAATACACTGATGGACTCCTCTGGCCCGGGGTCAGGGCAGCGGCCATATTGATTTTGCTGTTTACAAAGACAGAAGCAAACAGGGCAGATTCTGAATGCCAACAGGAGTGACTTGAAAAAGGCATAGCCCGGAGGTATTTCAGTTTTTCCCGTCTCTGCCTTACTCTCTGTTTACCTTGAATGCATTTTACGCTCTCTGTGTTCTCACCATCACTGCCACTCTTCTGTCTGTCTGTGTCTCTCTCTCTCTCTCTCTCTCTTTATCTCACTTCCACATATTCTATTCTGCATGGATGAGTCATTTATGAATAAGATAAATACGAATCATGATGATCTGACAAACACAGCTGTTATGAAACTGAGGTCCATAAGAGACAGTGTTTGTTGTGGAGAAATTCTCTGCCGTAAAGCTATGGATTTCTCTGACAAGTTGATAAGTAATGCAATTAAATGGACTGCATGCCGCAGAACAGGGATTATTTATTCACGGCTAAAGCTAATTAAGTTTTTGTTACAGAAGCTTCCTCTGGGTCTTTTTATGGCATGTGTGTTGCGTTTTATCTCATTTATGTGAATTCCTGAGGAATATTGGCAGTGTGTAAATTATTGCATGGTGACTATCGTGTATTATATGTTTCAGGCTCTGATTTGAAAGGTTAGATTAGCACAGAATAGATGCAACAAAACTTGCGTCTAAAAAACACACAAAAGAAACATAGGCAAGCTATTCACTCGGGCTGTGCATGTATCTACCTGTCTACTTGAAACGTACGTGTGACAGATACACAGTCCATAATCTGATACAAAAACAATACAGAGATATAAGTAACGATACAGGACACAAATTATGACCTGAATCTGCAGCTACCCCCTCATTTTCAGCAACAGCAGGTAGCTGTTTTTTAGTGAAAAAGCTGTAAAAACCCTCTGTACGCTACCGTACTGTCAGTGCACATATCGCCTTGTTATATGAGTAGGCCTGTCACGATAGTCAGTAAATCAATTAATCGCACGATAAAAAAATGAGCTCGATAATTTTTCCGGCCGCGATAATTTCCATTTGTATGCTTGTTTGTTTTCCTTTCCTCTCTCTCTCTACCAAAGAGACTGGAGGACCACTCTCGGTTCCTTAGCGTAACGAGGAGTGAACCCTCTTGTCAGTCACATGGTCTTTGTGTGGGCGGGACTCCTGGCGGAGAGAGAGAGACAGAAAACGCTAGTTGAGAGTTGAAGCAGAGTTTCCCGCAGCACTTTGCAGTTAAGGCGGCGTCAAGTATATGAGCGATATCCGCCGTGTTACTCGGCGTCCCGTTTTCTCCTTTTCATTCCAAAGCACACAGTTGACAACCAGCAGGTGGAGACAGGCTCGGACATACACGCCGCTGTGGACTTGTCAGTCTTGCAAGCGGTTTCAGGAAAGTGGCTGCATGTGTCCGACAATGCACAGAACATTAACGGTACAAGCCTACAGCTGTCCGCTGACACGGAGTGTGGAAAGTGTGTCAGAGTTGCGCCTGTGTGTGTGTGTGTGTGTGTGTGTGTGTGTGTGTGTGTGTGTGTGTGTGTGTGTGTGTGTCGGCCCGCCCCCACGAAGCTCCGACCTGCACAGGAGTAGAAGCTGCACCTTCGCCAAAATGAAGACTGAAAGACAGAACTATTTTGGTATAAACATTTACTCGCCATGTGGCATATAGCCATATAGATAGATTTAATTTATTAATTATACATTATTTAAATTTAATATTTAGTGTTAAATAATGGTTAAATGTAGTACAGAGTCTGTAGTCTATTGCACAAAAACTCGAGGAATGCTGCAAACATTTGACAGCCAGTAGGCTATGAATTGCCTGGAAGAACATACGTGTCACAAAAGGCAATTCCACAACTGTACAACAGCGTGTAAGACGACATACTAAAGGAGATCAAAGACATATTGTGGATATTTAAAATGTCTTCCAGTTCCAGTGTTAAATATTCTTTAGAAATAAAAGTGTATAGATCTTTGAAAAGGTGTACCTGCATTATTATGCCATTATCATTATATTAGATGAAAATGGTCTCGGAACGACAATATTATCGTTTATCGCAATAATTTCTGGGACAATTTATCGTCCAGCAAAATTTGTTATCGTGACAGGCCTATATGATGATTACCTGTATATATGATTATATGATATATTATACCACTGCACATTATGAAGACTGCTTACGCACTGTGCTGTAAATGTCAGGCAGCAGTGGACCCCACACAGGGTTTCCTGCAGAAAATGTGTTAGTTAAGGTGGTAGGGTGGGGGTTTGTCGTAGAGTAATTCTCTGGAAGATGATAAGTCCCTTTGGAGTGGACTTTGGGCTTTTTCACTTTGTAAACCTATGACGTGCACAAAAATATATAATACACAATAAAGGAAAGGGGAAAAGCCAAAAAGAATAATATGAGCACTTTAAGTATTTCTAATACCCTGTTAAAACTCTAGAAAATGTAATAGAATATGAAATAATAAGAAAGCTAATTGTCTGAAAATCGGATTTTGTTTCTTGTTTGCAAAAAAAAAAAACTGTTTAAAATCAGCCTTCCACTTTCCTCCAATACATAATAGAAATACTGACGCTGAGAGTGGCAGAGCCTTGGCCTGTGTTCATATGTCACCTTCCACCTTTTCGTAATTGCCCACTGTATTTAAAGACAAAGGACTCAGCCATGAGGTGCTGGGGGGCAGAGCTGCTGATTTTTGCCATCTGTCAAGGGGGCTATTTTTCAGAGAACTTTTTGGGCCATGCTGAGTAGGATGTGTAAATAAAAGTAAAGAAACCACAAAAAAACGTATCCAATACCTTATTAATTTGGTGCTTAAAGATTCTCTTTCACAACCGGCAAGCATGTATTTTTTATGTATTAATTAAGTATAAATGCATGCATCAACAGGAACAATGAAATAAGACTGCAGCAGTTTTGGATTAGTCACTAATTGTCACAAAGTAGGGATTCAACTACTGCAAATCATTACTGGGCCATTAAAAAGCAGCTGTTGAAACTTCCAAAATGATTTTTTACCATGCAGAGACACAAATAGTTTTCTCCCTTTGTGCCAGAGGTTTGTAAATTGTGGGTGAACCTCACAACATGACCGCTGTCCTCTCAGATGACAGCTGACGAGGTGACCCTCAGCTTATCTTTAGGGGCTCTGCGTAATGTTCCGCAGCCTGGCACACAATCACCACGGATGAGCATTATTCTGTATCCTCGGGCCCCGGGAAAAGCAGATCTGCTGCACAGAGTCGTCACCCCCAACCCTACAGTTTATTTACCCTGATGGAGACTCGTGATTTAATTTGGCAAGATGGGAGTGTCCTCTTACCCTTGCCCTGTGCAGCTGGGACTCTCCTTCACATGGCCCTCCCTGGCCGCCTCTTCACCTGCCTGGCTTGCTTACACTGTGCCGAGTCACAAAATAAAATATTCTGCATCAGTCTGTTATTTAATGGTAGGAGCCAGAGAGGGACTTGCAAATGTTTGTTACCCCTGTTTCGTTCTCTCTCCCTTTCACCGTCACATTTGACTAAGACCTAAATCTGACAGATAATACATGTTTTGCTCATGATTTATTTCTTAGTGTAAGTAATGTTGGGATATGCATTTTCTGTGTACAACACTATCACTTTTTTAAAAGCCTAATGTAAAGGAGTAACATGAAATGAGTGGTTACTATTAATACTGTAATTGTTGCAAACTAAAGGTAACTTCAAACTCCTGGGAGAGGAGACTGGCTAAATTGTTTGAATTTCAGCCCAGAAACCTTGTGATATATGAAATATGAAAAAAATATATGAAAATGTACACTCATGTTTTTAATTTTGGCAGGTGGCACAATCATTTCAGCACTAGCAGTGCATGTGTTTATGTAAAGAATAAGTGCAATGTCATTACTGTATCTTGGCAAGCACAGGACCAAATATTGCTTTTCTTTTGTTTTACAGAATGCTGTGGGGAAGACATCTAGATAGTTTTTTAAAAACATCTTTTTAAGACTGACTGCACTTAATGCGCAGTCATCGTTGTGTAAATTAAACAGACTTTTTGCTTTTCCTCAAAACTTGTGAAGGGTCCGATGCCAACCTCGGGTCACTCTGCACAGCCATCCAGCCACTCTGTTCTCCTCCTTAAAAGGTTTTGGGGCGCTATACTGTAAAAACGTCACACTACCTTTACATTTGAGAAAAGTCAGTTATTTGCTCTCATCAGAGTTGAAATGCCAGGTCCAACAAAATGAACTAAACAAGTAGCCTTTCTAAATTATTACTGCTGCAAACGTGCTTGGTCAGGACATAGAGATGTCTTACAGCTGGTGATTATTAGATACACAGTATGTAAAAGTCATTCCAAAGCCATGTGCTTGCTGTCATTGGTACTGAGGAAATGTGTTTTTAAAGATTACTAACGGTCATGTAATTTGAATGGCTGCAGTGAGCCTTTCGGTGTGTTTACCTGGACAGCAATCTTTGCTTATCAGGGAAAAAACGTAGTTATTGAAGATGCACCGATTGACTGCCTGGTGACTGGAATTGGCCAATTTTCACGTGATCATCTAGTGTTTCCTCTATGTTGATTTTACGGTAAAATTTCTGCTGCCACGGTATCAGAAATAGGGCTGACGCACAACAGGGTTTCCGCTATGCACACCGCACACCGCCACTCCTTCAGCTGTTTATGAACAGTCATAAAGTCATAATTACACGACTCTGCAGAGCCTTCTGCTCTACTGAACTCAAGCGAACTGTCATCCACTCTCTCTCCCCTTTAGGGTGCTTTTAGGGTGAGCAACTGCAACAGTGACAGGACGTCATCACTCGCGAAGTCATGGCAACCAAATAAACAACAGGGCGAGTACTACTTGTCACTCTTAGGCAAGTGACAAACAGCGACAAAAGCCGCAACATGATATCAGCACTCACGCGGGTCCCGTGAAATATGACAGCTACAGTGGAAAATAGCATTGTGGACACTGAAGTTGATGAATTTATTTATCATTTAATATTATAATATAATATTAAATATTTATTTGTTCATCAGACCCCAGCTGAGACAAGAAGCTAACGTTAGCGAACGTTGCGGTCCCTTTGACTCCCCGCTGCAGGAGAAGCTGTATTCCTCCGACACGCTGTATTAACGTTACTGTTTTAAAACCGTTTTCCAGGTTAGTGGGGGTGCATACCGCTCAAAACCAACATTAGAAATGTAGCTAGTAATGTTCACTTTTGTTTTGTTGTGAAACTGTGTGTAAAATGAGCGGTGACGTAAAATCACCAGTTTCAGGTACCGTCTATTTGCTGGATGATTTCAAGGTAACGGTCGGTACATTAGCAGATAGGCTAAGCCCGTTGACAGCGACGTTATTGTTCTTAGTTTGGCACAATGTTTCTGACCGTAGTAGTGGTCATAGTGACTGAAAGTGTGATGTGAGATGCTACAAAGAAACTACATGCTGTTTTCAGGTAATGTTACATTTTGACGTTCAACACGTCAAAATGTTGACGTGTTGAACGTAAAGTGTGCTGTAAAGTGGTTAGAAAAAATGAAATCGGAACTGGCTAAAATCGGTATTGGCAGGTCAAACTCTATGAAAAATCGGAATTGCCTAGAAAATTGTCATCGGTGCATCACTAGTAGTGATTACTGATAGTGTGTGCAGATGTGAGTCAGAGGACGAATAAACCTTAATAAATCTTAATAGCCAATCCTTTTTACAGTATAGATCACCTTCCCGGTTTTGTCTTTTGGTTTTGTTTTAGTTTTGTCTTTCTCTCATTGTGCTGTGTTTTTTGATTTACATTCTTTCCCTCTTGTTATTTATTAAACTGTTTGCATATAATAATATTATATTCTCTCTCTCTGTTAAATTAAACTGCTGTGGATATTGTTAAGAAACCATAACACTACTTGAACTCTAAACAAGATAACATGGAGCCATTGCATGTCCTTGTCTGAGCACGGTGTGTTCATGCCCTCTCAGACCAGATAGGGGAGACGTCATCAACTTTGACAAGATAAATAACTCTCGACACCAACTCTTGTATCATGATTATCACATTCTACGTTGTATTACAAAAGCTGCTGTAGAGAGCTTTTCGTTAGGTCATTGTCTGTACTATTCCGTAGTGCGGAGAAGGCCTCCTCGTTGGGTTCTCGAGTAAAATGTCTCTGTCTATCATTTAATAATGAAAATATTCTAACAATTCTATTTTTGCTTTATGCATTTATATTTGTGTGTGTGTGTGTGTGTTTT
The DNA here is from genome assembly GCF_031162955.1 of Sander vitreus. NCBI lineage: Eukaryota > Metazoa > Chordata > Actinopteri > Perciformes > Percidae > Sander > Sander vitreus. The sequence goes on from NC_135859.1 coordinate 27,967,943, forward strand.
ATTTGTTATTTTGCAAGAAGCTGCTCTGGTGTACATGTTGTACATTTTGCAGCCTTATTGCACAACTTCATCATGCTTGTGGTACCTTTCGGCACACTGTGCTTTTATTTAAAGTAGCTTTTCATTCAAAGCCCTTAAGAACTATAATTCTTTTGTTTAGTAAAAGTAAATCTGAGTCATTTTAACATCTGTTATCATAAACAAAGATCAAGCTTTTAACTTTTCACTCTGTTATTTGCTCTTTGATTAAAGTACCGATTAAATTGGGAAATGTCACATTCTTAATAACTTTAACATGTATTAAGCTCCAAGTTTCTATGGTGACAACCAGCACTGCTGGGTGTGAGGGATTATCTTTATTTTATCTCGTCATGCACCTAGAGGGAAAAAGAGGAGCTTCGGCATGATGGGTAATTACACTGCTAGATTGACTGCTTTGCTGGTTTTATTAAATCTCCCTAAAGCTGAGACACTTAGTACATGTATCCAACCCTCTGTCTGTGACAGTGCTGATAGGAGGATAGAACTGGGATGAGAATCCATTTATATTCAATTCTTATAGAAATATTCAGTATAATTCAACGTATCCTATTACATTTCCAGTCAGTCTGCACTGATCATTGTTATAGCAGTGCTGTTATTTATCTGTTTGGATGCTTCAGTACCCTGTTCAGTTTAACAAACATACCAACAGTATTATCTCCCCGAGATGTTGTATTCATTGTGCGGCAGCGTCAGAGTTTGTAACTCCCCTCATATGTTATTTCTACTTTTATCGGACATCCTCCTCACACCTTGGCCCCCCAGTGCCATGTCACACAATAGAGTCAGACCAGGTCTATTTACTTCCCAAAATTGCAGTCGCCTGAAAATGAAATATCTTATCATGTCTGAGCAGCCTGAGCCGAAGCACCTAGAATTTAGGGTTTACATGTTAATGAGGGGATTCTGAGCAAACAGTTAAACCTATCGAAGAGCCTGTGTCTTTGTTGGAAGCCGCCCTAAAACACAGTAACAGTGCATGTCTGGGTTTAATGTGTTTGTCCTACTTTAAAACATAATTTCTAGTTTATAATTAAAAGAGGAGCCTCAAAGTTTTACTAGAAGAAAATTCATTTTAGTCCTGTCAAATATTTCAGAACTCTGTCGGACGAAGATGGATGGATGTCGGTGTCACCTGGAGGTGATGGACCACCTTTTTGAATGTGTATGCATTTATTACCTAAGTGGACAGTTACATTATCATGGAGGTAGTCTACGGTATTCACGACATTCCACTTTCGGGATTGCTCTCGTTTTGCCGGAAATTCCGCCGGATGTCACTCTTTTCGGATGTCCGTTTTCGGATGTCCCGTTACCTTCCGTTTTCTTTGTGTTGGCATTTTAAACTCTGGTCGATTTATGAGGACTATGGGTAACTGCTCCTCAGATCTCTTCAGGGTAAATCCAGACAGCTAGCTAGACTATCTGTCCAATCTGAGTTTTCTCTTGCACGACTAAAACAACTTTTGAACGTACACACGTTCCACCTAAACAAGTTCCTTCCCAAGGCTATTTTGCAGCAGCATCGTGGCTCCTCTCGGTGCTTGGCACCGCCCAAGACGATTGTGATTGATTTAAAGAAATGCCAATAATGCCATGTTGTAGGCTAACACACTACTGTACAGGCCTACCCCTCTGCTCTGCTGTGTGTGAAGTGGGCATCGCCGTTCAGAATGCCGTCCATCTTCCAAAATGCAAAACTTGCAAATAAATAAATTTATAAATTAATTTATATTAATACATTTAGCTTGAACCTGCATGGCATTTTATCTGGTTTACCGGGGGCGTAGTTCGGTTTAACTTAGGTCCTCCTGCAATACCGAAACTATTCAACATGTGAATAGAGATACAAATACTTGGGGCTGGGTTTGCGCTGTCCCTGTAGAATGTTACCTGCTGTGACTGTGAATGTGTTGAAAATGTAAAAAGTTGTATGTTTTATCTAACTCATGTACATTATTTGGCAGTGGACGCATTAGTAAGTATAAATTATTAAGGTTTATGTCAATATTTTTGCCATGCTTGTATGATAAAAACTTGTGAAGCTATTAATCTAAATAGGCCTACATAGTAAATTTATTTTAATCCTCCTGACCGCAGTGGGTTAAGTCAAGTTTTGTGTGTGACTTTCACTTTGCACTACTGTATGGTATTGCTAATTTTACTTGAGTAGAATATCTGAGAACGTCTTGCAACACTGAGCATAAGTTTTCTTATTTTGTATGAAAGTTAGCAACTAGAGGAAGTTTGCTCACACTGAGAAAAAAATGGGTCACAGACAAATCATCCATTGATTTAAACTACTTTATGAACAACAGTGCTGTTTGGTACGTGAACAAGTGGACAAGACATTGATTAAAGCTGTTCATAGCTTTTCAGCTGTCTAAAACACTTTTTGAAAGACATCAGGAATACAAAAAGAAGTTCCATTGTTGATAAGTTGTGGGCTTTGGAGTATTTTTTTATAAATCCAACATACCAACACACACTTTTCAGAATGCATTGGCATGTTGTTGGACTGAAAGTTTCCTTGAGTCAAAAGTTTGTGACATTGTAGAATGAATAAACATCTGTGAGCATGTTATCTCGTACTTCAATGTCATCTAAAATTCTATTTTACCTTCTTCCTTCAGAGAACAATACAAAAAGTAATGCAAAGTTCAGCTGAACTTGAGATGTTTTTGTATTGGACTCCGTAAAGCGGCACCCCAATTTGGATAGATGTACAGCTGCTGTGATAAAACCAGTAAAAAATAAGTTAAAAATGCTCCGAAGCATTTGATTAATCATTCTGACAACAAAATGAAAAACACATATTTGTTTAGAAACCAGAAATTGTCAGAAATGGAAAACTGCACGTCTCTTATAGCACTTACCCACTGCTAGTACCAGCTCTGCTCGGCTTGACTCGACTCGGCTGCGCTGCCCCGTCATCCATTTTCCATTGCTGATTTAGTACCGCCTCATGTGTGAGGCGAGCGTGGCTATTCGTCATAGCGACGCCGCAGGAAACTGCCGTGACCCTGTGAACACGACACACACACAGAACGTCGAAGGCGTGTTGTTTCTGATTCTCCGCATGTGGCTGTTGCCAGAAGACAAATTTTGTTTCATAAGAAGCTGGAGGCAGCAAAAAAAAACACCGCTGGCTAAACTATTTAAACATGGCGGGTTTGTTCAGGACACCCCCATCTGTCGCTAGCAATGATGACGCAGTGATTAGTGACGATTCTCTCTGACCAATCAGTAGTCTGCAGGTTTTCACGTCACCTTTTGGTATCGCCTCAGCTCGCTTGGAACCTCGACGGAGGTGATACTAAAAAAAGTACCTGTTAGCAGGTACCAGGGACTTTTTTTTTCATAATGAGTCGAGCAGGTACCATGTAATGGAAAAACACCATTAGTTCCACATTTCTTTTGGTTTTCAGGGCTCATTAGCTAAACTATTTATTATATACTATATAAAGTTTACAACTACATCCTAAACTTATAACTAAACGTACAGTAACACTACAGACAAAAAGGTAGAGCCAAGAACTGTTATTAATGTCATACATCTTCAAAACTTAAAAAAAAAAAAAAGTAAGCTTGGCTCTCCTGAAAGCTGTGGTGACAGCTTATCCCCAGATAATACCAGCGGTTGATTTCTCTTAAAGTTATGTGGAGGTGTGCACACTGAAAGTGAAAATGAAAAAAAGAAATGAACAATGCTATGAAAAGAAAATACTGCCCAGAGAGTAGCTTTACTGTTTTATTCATGTAACCAGAACAAAAGTAACTTTCAAATTTGCCATCAGTGGCAGAAGTTGCGCAGAAAGAAACGTATTGACTTGAACTCTGATTGGTGAAGAGATAGGAACATTGCACTGCTGAACATTTTGCCTCTTCCCTTTCTTGTTGAATATATTCAGACTTTAAAAAAAAAAAATCTATATGGATGAATCCATCTGCGCTAACAACTGCAATTACTGTCAGCTTGAGATCCGACAGTGCAAAGCCATTTGAGCCTTTCCAAAAACATTTTATATTTCCTTTGCTTCTTTTTAAAACATTCAACAGAATAGTGATGTTCTTTGAATGGATGCACTTGCTGTGGCTGTGTATCAGCTAAACCAAACAATTGGTTCAGTTGCCTTGTTAATAGGCTTGAAGTTGCTGATGAAGTCTAGAGCTAGATTGCTCAATTAGAAATAATTTTAGCTTTTGATGTCATATTGATGTGATGTCTTTACCTTAGAAACATTTGTAGCACCAATTATGATGAATAGTAGTAAGTCTCTTATACTGTATGTGATACTATGTAACACTTCAAAACCAGTTACTGTCACTAGTTGCAATTATCTCCGTGAAAACACCAAGGCTAAAACATGAAATGATTGTCCCTCCACAGTTTGAAGACTTTTCCCACAACAGCTTCAGTGTCCTTTAGCTCAACTTCCCATATAAAACCACTGCTAGCGAAAGCACTTCATAAAAACACTCAGCAGGTGGAAGTCCACCCCATTGCCCTCAGCACAGCCCTCCAATATAACCTGGACTTCATCTCACCACATAAAACAGCTGTTTGATATTCCCCACCATAAATGAAACATACTCTGTGTTTTTGCAAAACCGGCTCGTCTCTGCCCTCTGGTTTGATTCAAGAGCCTCTGCTCCATCTTTATGCAAGGCACACTGATGAAGCAGCCACTTATCATTAGGTTGCTGCCATTGTTATACATCAAGGTTTCATGTTATCAGCTAATATATGCATTATTAATCCACACGAGGTACTGCGCTATGTCTTTATGCATACCGATTAGAGGGGGGAGATATTAATTCCTTCCCACGCCTGGGCCTGTAGCAATTATTACATAATCGCCTGATCACGATTATTTGAGCTGACAGCGACCATTTTGCAAAATCGTTTGATTCCACGATCAAGGGAATTTAAAGGCAACGTTACAAATGTGGTGAAAAATAGGAAGTGAATTATTCATTCGTTGGGTAAATAAAATGTCTACCTGAGCGCAAGGCCTCAATGTCAGTAAATAAAACATGGAAAAAGAGAGGCTGTCTAGATCTTACTGCTGTTGGACAGGTTCTTCTGTTCCAGCTCATATGAGACCATATTTGTTGCTTTCCAACTAAGGAATGTGATGACAGAGAGGTGCCAATACAGGTCACTTGATTCATCGGAGAGTCTCTCCTACAGGTGCAGCAGTGTGTTTGACAGCTCTGGAGAAAGTTGTGCTGGAATTAATGCTTCCAGCCATCTTTTTCTATTAAGATAATTCACATAAAATGTTTGAATGGAAGCATGGTGTTATAAGAGTAGCATGGGTCAGCTCAGAGCAGAGAGGTGAGGGCAATCAGAGAAGAGAATAAATCAGCATTAAGTTGTCTAGTAGTAGTAAAATAAACGGTGTAACCTCAAAGTGAGCATGAACTACCCAAACCCGGTTAACGGAACGGTTAACACAGGCTTTGTATGTTGTTTGTATTACGCTGTCTACAGAATATCATAATGTTTTTAGATGAAGGTTTTGGCTATATAAACCTTATGACTCTGATGTAGAAATGTATTCATAGTTCTTTGCCAGATTTCACCCACTGATTGCTGTAGTACCATCACATCACTTGACAAATGTGTACTCTATACAGTAATTATATACCCACAGTGGTGGAAGAAATATTCAGATCTTTTACTTAAGTACGTAGAAGTAGCAATACCACAGTGTAGAAATACTCTGTTAGAAGTAAAATTCCTACATTCAAAAAGTTACTTAAGTTTAAGTACAAAAGTATTAGCATAAAAATAAACTCAAAGTACCAAAAGTAAAAGTACTTATTATGCAGAATGGCCCATATCAGAATAATGTACATTATATTAACGGGTTATAATTATCGATCTATTAATAAATGTACATTACTTGTTTCTTTCTTGTTTGCTTGTGAATTTCACCAAGGGATCAATCAAGTCTCACCTTTATCCAAATGAATAGACCATGATTTATTTGGTGATTATATTTTGTGTTATTAATATGAATCTGACAAGTAACAAGTAACAAATGTTGTCATGTAAATGTAAAAGGAGTACAAGGTTGTGTTGTGTGAAAGGCTGCAAGCAATTCCAAAAGTCTATAAATAGTATTTATCCTTTAAAGTATTACACAGGCTGTCTGTTGTAGCCTTAAACAGGGTGGCATCCCTGTAGTAGTCAATAATCCCTCCCAAGAATTCAAGGCAGAGTCCCACATATTACAGCAATGGCAAGCAGCAGATGATTCGCTGCATTAGAGACTGTGAAGAAGAAGAAGAGAAAAGGGAGGAAGGGAGGGAGCGAGGGTTGGGGTGGAGATTGTTGAGCTGTTGCTCCGTGTTATGTGTCGTGTAGAAGCAGACTGGAGGGAAGAGGAGGAGGTATCCGACAGCAGAGAAAAGCTGAAACCCCCGGGGGCAGGTTTGTGTCAGCCACATGCTCCGACCGGTCCTCACTGAGCCAGGCCTTTTGTTATGCTGATTTACTCAGCCTTTTGTCCAAGACACTGATGGAGCGTGTGTGCGTGTGTGTGTGTGTGTGTGTGTGTGTGTGTGTGTGTGTGTGTGTGTGTGTGTGTGTGTGTGTGTGTTTGTGTGAGAGAGAGAGAGAACAGGACAAGAAAGAGAGACTCACAGAGTTTACAACATATGTGTAGAGTAGACAAATCAAAATTCACATTCAGGGGATAGCAGCACCTTGCAATATCTTACCATCCTATACAATACTTACTCAATAAATACAACCCATTCACAAAACTGAAAGTATTGATGAGACAGGGTGAGAATGTTGTTGATCCAAGTCTGGTAATTTTTTTTTAGGATGTTTTGTTACGTTGGATTATTATTCAATATATGTTAACTTTGCAGATGCAGGTGTATAGAGATGTGTTGTCGTCACAAACAGCTGTTTGATGATGATGACATTTATTGTTCCAGCTGAAAGACTTGTTCAAATCAACATTAGTCCTGGCAGTGGTGGTCACTGACAGTAGGTTCAATATAATAGACAAAAAAGGCAACAACATAACACATTACAGAAAGGTTCACTGGAAGATGCAATGTTTGGGAAATGCTGGAGGTAGCTGAAAGGTCTGACTTTTGTCACTCACAAAGAAAATACGGAGGCTTAAAACATGCTAATTTATACCCAAAAAAGGGGGAATTTTTGAATGGTTATTTTGTCTACCCTCTGTATACTCATAGTGCACAAGTAAAGAAAATGCTAAAAAATAAATAAAGCAACAGGTTTCAATTTTGTAAATTAATTATATATAGGTCTACAATAAAATAAAAATAATTTTATTATTGATTAATTGTTTAATTGTTTGGCCTTTAAATGTCAGAAAATAGTACAACAATACACATTGCAGTTTCCCAGAACGGACGGTAATATATCTATAAATGTCTAAAACCCAAATTTACAAATGATTAAAAAACAGAGGAAAGCTGCAAATCCTCACATTGGAGAAGCAGGAACCAGAGATTGTTTGGAGCTTAACTGTTGTAGCTCTAGTATTTACTCAAAATATAGAAATGATGAAAGGAAATGATTATAGAAGGGACAAAGGGAAAGAAGGACAGAAGAGTGTGGAAGGAAGGGTGGAAACAAAGAAATAAAGAAAGAGAGAAGCTGATGCTGCCACAGGGTGCTGTCAGGATGAGAAGTGAACCTAATCAAGAGTATTGTAGAGTGAGAGTGTAACAGAGAGAGAGAGAGAGAGAGAGGATGACAGAAGGTGTCCCTCTCCCCATTGTCCAGCCCCCAACTTTGACGTCACAGGCTGAGACACACAAAACAAGCGGCTCTCAGCTGAGCTCCTCACTTGATTTCCACTTGCACACTCTCCAAAGCAAGTCGCGATACTTGCCTTCATACCCGCTCAGCCCTGAGCCGGTGTGCGTAGGCGTGCAGTCATCTCTACACCAAAACATTGCACTCCAGCAACAAGAAAACCACTTGGTCGCTCACTCCTCTGGACCTGAAACAGGCTCTGTCTCTTGTGAGTGATGCCTAATTCTGTGTGAGGCTTCCGACGGGAGCAAACGGAAGAAAAAGGAGCGCTCCGACTCCCAACCCTGAACTCAGACCCCCGTCCCAAAAAGCAGCAGATGTGACAAAAGAGGAGAGGCGGAGAAAGAGAAACACAATCTCCCCCCACCCCTCCTTCCATCTGGGAGAACAATACCCAGCCTCCAGTTGGAGAGGGTCAGCTTTTGTCCCTCTCCCCACGATCCCGCTGAAGAGAGCGAGCAGACACGCTGACACATTGACCTGCTGCTGTGAGAGGAGAACACGGTGCAGAACAGTTGCTACGCTCGGCACAGTTTTAATTCAGTACTTGGACAGCTCCTGAGAGACGACCAGCGCAAGTGAGTGTTTCCATGAGTGAGTAGACTCTACTCTACTGTTTTGTTTCGGAGACCAAGAACCACAGATGCAGCCCCCGTGTACGCTCCAGCCCGGCCCCTGTGGCCCCTCTCCATCCCTGGGATCGCAGAGCAGCACTGTCGGCTTCCATCAGCTGGAAGAGAAGCAGCTTTTTGAGAAGTTTTGGAAGGGGACTTTCAAGGCCGTGGCCACCCCGAGACCGGAGAGCGTCATCGTGGCCAGCATCACCGCCCACAGGAGGGTGACCAAGTGAGTTCTCTACTTCCTTATTGCAGGCAAAGAACAACAGCCCCCCCCCCCCATTTGAATGTTGTGTTTGCTGTCCAGCTGCTTCAGTGAGAGTTGTCAAAGATTGCTCTTTGCTTCTGTTTTTTGAGGACGCTAAAACATGCTTGTACAGAACATCAGCAAGTGGTTATGTAGTGATTGCCAAGAGGGACAATATGTTTACTGATGCCAGAACCACTACACCTTTTTGTGTCAAATACAGTATGTATCCTTGTTGTGTGCACATTCCCAAAGCTTCTATTATCTATCTATCTAACTAACTATCTATCTAACTCTGTCTGTTGTTACAGAAAAGCTAGTTCTCCAGTTGAAAAAGTCATATTAGATGTCTAGGTGGCATAAAACTATGTTTCAACAGCTTTTCTATGACTATTCTTTAACATGTTAGCTTTGATATAGACACCTTGACATATTTTGACCCGCAAATCTGTGCTTTCTAACTCAAATAACTCAAAATATGTCTTTGGTGTTGATTTATCACCAAACATTTGTCATCATTTGTATATATTCTCTCTTCGCTTTTACGGCAAAACACAGCTGGCATGAAGAGTGTGGCGTTCAGTTAATTGTCCCTTTTAAAGGTCACATGGCAGCATCTTCATGCCTCTAATGTCACTGTCATGTCCTCTCTTTTCCCTTGTGACATGGCTTTGGGCCAGAATCTGTTGAAGGAGCAACATGTCACGTGTTTGTTCCTCCACTTTCAATCCTCCGACCAAGGTTAGCTGTAGCACTTACAGCCTAAGAGGGGAGGAGAGGCAAGGATGAATATCTGTTGCCCTTTCTCCTCCTTATCCGTTCTTTTTATCCCATCTTTGCTCCCGTGTGTGCGATCTTGAACTTCATCCATGCACTGCTCTGCCTGCTGTGTCTATTCGTCAAACACTGCACAACAGAGGCAGTGACACTGCTTTGCCTTTGAGAAACGCTTACAGTATATGAAACAGAACACGTAATGAATGTTAAAAAATGTAGAACATTTACACAACCACACTTGCAGAAATACACATTTGCGCATGCATACTTGCCTATCAAATGATGTTGCATGCTTGGATAACCTTTGAATGGTTTTGACACCCACTATCAACTTTCTCTTATGTGAAATTAGCTATGTTAATGAGGATTAGAATGGCCCATTTCATCCTACATCGGCACAAGCAGTGCAACACACTGAACCAGATAATGTGTCTTTAATGGGTTCTATTAGAGCAGGACCGTAATGCTGCACATGGCCTGGTTATAAAAGATTGTATTAGCTTGTAGGATATGACAAAAATAACACTTTATTGCAAGAATAGGACCAAATATGCCTTTTTTCGTTGTGTCCCAGCTCAGCGATCAAACCACATAACTGCAGCCCTAATTTTTTCCGTCAATGAACCATAACCTGTAACAGACGATAGATTCCAAACTATTTGGGGAAATCGTTTAAGAAACGGAGCAAATTAACCCACAAAAAACAAACTTTAATGTGGCTGGCTGCCATGAATTGAGCAACCTTTTTTGAAATAGCCGTAGACTCTGGAGCGGAGCCCAACTGTCTCTTCAGCTTTAGCTTCTCTAGGAAGGAAGCTCTCCTCAAGTGGCTTTGCCCCTCCACAGGCTCTGGGTGACAGTGACGATGATGGCAGCATGGCAGGGGCAGTCGAGAATGAACGTCCACAGAGAGCAGACATAATGTTGCTAATTCGCCCAGGTCTGTTAGTCGAGGAAGACAGCAGGATCTCAGTCGTCCACCGTCTCTGTGTATATTTGCAGGAGGGTGAAATGCAGAGGGACTTTTGGGTGATACAGATTGTAAATAATGAGTAAAACACAACAAAACAAACACAACACCCAGAGAATATGAATGCATGAGGAGGCCCAGGGGTCCTTCCTCCCTCCCTCCTTGCTGCACTGTTGATTTTGCCCAAGCAAAATGCGACTGGGGACTGCTTAGACCAGTGGTTCCCAACCTTTTTTCCTTGGCGCCCCCCATACTTATGTCTAAGAAAAGCTGAGCCCCACCTCCGAAACCAAAGTTGAGGTAACTCTCGAGATAGAGCCTTACTTTCTTTTTTAATACAGAGGAGTCATCAGCACTTTTACATTTCTCCGCTATGTTTCATTCATAACATAGTGATGCCATGGCGGCAGGAAAAATGAGGATGATAGCAGCTAGCAGCTGACCTGATGACAGCAAGGGTCACAGGTTAAGAGGTCCCGGAGGTTTGGCCTACTAAGTAGGCTGCCTACAATTTTTAGCAATTACAAAAATATATAGTTTTTAATACCGACTTATACCGTATACATTATATATTCTAGTGTATTAACTTGCGCACCCCCTGTGATCTTTGCCGCCCCGCTGAGGGGTCCCCGGACCCCAGGTTGGGAACCACTGGCTTAGACCATCAGAATGTGTGGCCTTAGGCTTGCTCCTCTACATCTTTCTCTCCAAGAGGAAACATCATTATTCACTGTGGTTAACTGAAGGGTGATGAACAATTGCAGTTAAAGTGAGGGGGCATCATGTAGAACAAGCAGAGAGGGAGAGAAAAGCGGAGACAGAGGGGGAGCCACCGGGAGATGTTTCATGTTCAATCAGCACAGGGCTTTTTTCTGTCTGTACTGTCCTCACCCTTGCTTTCAGTTATCCTCCTCCTCTCTCTCTTTACTCCTGAAATAAAAAATGTTTGAGGTGCCCGTGAGCCACAGAGGAGTAATTAGAGTTTGTTCTCCCTCTGTCCTCCCTGTCTCCTCCTCTTCAGGCCAGTTACACAGTGGAGGGGAGGAGTTCACTGGCTCTGTGCAGCGGCTTTGCTCCAAACCATTATGACCCTGCAAGCTGTTTTGTTCATGGGGGGGGTCCTCATTAAATATGCAGCATGGCTTTGGTGCAACTTTGGTGTGTGTGTGTGTGTGTGTGTGTGTGTGTGTGTGTGTGTGTGAGAGCGTGCGTGTGTGTGAGCGTGTGTGTGTGTGTGCTTGTGGCTGCAATGTTAGTGGGGTCTTGTCCAACTGTGGCAGATGGCAGGCTTGAGAGAATGCAATGCAAGGGAGGGGGGACATTATGTGTGTGTGTGTGTGTACGTGCGTGTGCGTGTGTGTGTGTGTTAGGGGTTTCAAGCCTCTTACCTCAGCAGATGCTGGTTTAACGAGGAAGAGAGGAAAAGGGTTTGAAGGGGCTTGTACACTGACAGCACCAGTGGGAATATACAGTGGGGTGGACAAAATAACAGGAACACCTTAGAACAGAATGCAGTGCAATCCATCTGAAATGGTCTTCTCAAACATGGATCACAGGAATATTTAATGCAGAGCTGTCCAGTTTCAACATGCTTTTACAGTAAAACCAACAGAGTAAACAGGACTGTAGAAATGCTGAATTAATTAGATTACATGGAGGATTTACAAGTGCAACACATAATATAAAAGTAAAACAATGAAGAGCACAGAAAAATAGATATAGACTTTTTTAGGAAAAGGCTGTGTGTGAATTTGAATGAGTGATTTAAAAGATGCTGCAGTGTTGACTAGTACTTGGACTGGGAGTGACAAAGCTGAGGGGCACAGACTGAAAAGGCCCTGTCACCTTGGGTAACAAAGCAACTGGTTGGAACAACTAGGAGACCCCTGCCCGAGGATCTCAGTGGGGATTAACATATCAACAATACCTAGGGGCCTGACCATGCAAAGCCTTAAAATATACAAGCAAAATCTTAAAATCAATTCTAAAACCCACAAGAAGCCACTGCAAAGATCCAAGTGGGAGTGATGTGATCTAATTTTCTAGAGTTTTTAAAAGCCATTTTTGGATGAGCTGACCTTCTCATCGCCATTATTTTTTTGCCATGTCGCCAAATGTTTCCATGTCGCGATAAACAAGAATGTTTTTGTGTCCAACCCCTGTGTGGTTGTAGTGGATACAATTAGTCTTGGGTTTGGATTTCTTACGGTGGCCACCTCTTTTAAAGAACGCTGGAAATTGTCCACACATAAACACAAATACGGACATAAAATGTTCTGAGAGTGGGAATAAATTACTAGAGAATACAGAGTCTCAAAAACATCAAGGAGTATCCGCCAGATCTCCCCCGCGGACAAAGAATTTCTCTCTTTCGTTCTCTTTCTCTCTGCGAGAATGGCAAACATGATTTAGTGACGGACGAGGGGTTTGTCTGCCATTATATATCTCTGTCTGCTCTTCTGCTCTCTTCATCGCTGACTATCTTTACTCGACTTCTGTCCCTCTCCCTTACGCCAGTATCTCTCTCCTTCCTTCTCTCAGTATCTTTTCAGTGTGCGTTAACTCTCCCTCGCTGTGTCTGTGTCATATTACTCAGAGCACACAGGATGCGGCTGCTGAGGCATGCTGACAAGACAGTAGGAGATGATGCCGACTCCCCTGGCAGGAATCAGACTCATCACCACAATGGATTCACATTCAATATTGATTCCCGCATAGCCAATCCATTTGAATCAAAACAGCGTCTGTGGCTTAACACTTTATACAGTGTTCCAGTGTGTTTTACAGCATGATGCATTTTGTCTGTCACAGGAATACGAGCTATAACAGAGATGCTAATTGGTGGAGATGATTTATATTTGGCATTGATTTCTGCACAGTTAATCAATTGGAATCAAGCCAGTGTCTCATGATTAACACCTGATACACTGTAACGGGGTGCAGATTAGGAGGTATTTAAGGAAACCAAGATAAGTTAATAATAAAAAAATAATCAAAAGTTAATAATATTTAAGTTTATTTATGAAGCACATTTTAAAGCCAGAGTTTACAAAGTGCTGTACAAGGAAAAAAGACAATGAAATACACATACAAAGTCATATCGCTTTGTCCCCCGGGCAGCTTTGTGGTAGCTCTCTCCATTTTTATCTTGTAGATGGGTTAAATGGCCAAGGCGACTTGTTTTGTTTCCGGTTTGCAACCTCTATTTCTTTAACTCTGTTTACTGTCTGATTTCAGCCATGATTAGCATATAGTGCCAATTTCTTACGAAACTACGCTGTAGCATAGTTTATTCGCTCCAAACCAGTTGGTGTTTTTTTTGCAACATTCAAAAGTTTGCTTAAAATTTGACAGTTAAATGAAAACATGGCTAATGATGCATTATGTATGGAAGTTTAGCAAAATATAGTTGGAGAAAAAGAAAAAAAAAAACTATTTTTTTCTCTTAATTTCCATAGAGAAGAGTCATAACGTCAGTGAACTGATTCAGTAATGTCCATTATACAGCAATGGTTACCTAATGTTTTATCATCAAATAAAGTTAGCCGCCTTAAGCTACTGGTCATACCAGGCCAAAGTAAAGCTATAGTAGCAAAAACTGAGTGTATAGTGCAAGGATGGGTTTTATTGCTAAAAGAAGTATGTGCTATTTTTTCTTTCAAAACCTACATATTCTTGCTTTAATGGAGCAGTAATGTGTTTTATTTATCACATAGACTTAATGAGTCAAAGAAGAAAATCCTTTTCTATCTATCACTTTAACTCACCCGACAGGCTATCATAAATACTTTGCTGGTTTTTAGTGGAAATGAAGTGATGCTGTCATGTAGTCTCTGGCGAATTCAACCTGCAGAGGCCAGCCAGTCTGATTGCTTCTACCTTTCCAATTAGCAACACAGCGACCATCCATAGTTCTTTTTACCTGCAGGGTACTCTTGTACCAAGTCTAATCTCACCCACGTACTGCTGCAAAATAGATTGGAGAGCTAAAAATGTAAAATTCCCTATGTTGTTTGTCTTATTGTAATAGGTGATATTTCTGTCTTTTAAAGTTCACATTGACATTTCCAAATTTCACTCATCTCTGTGTCACAATGGCTCAACCTGGTACTGTGAAAAATTACTTGAGCTTTAATGACTTGAATTGATTCTGGGAAACGATATGCTGCACTTGAGTGCTGACTGATAGGTGCTTGATATAGCCAAAGCATGATGGGTAACAAAAAGTAGCAAGTCTATGTGAATGGGGAGCTCAAAAGACTCTTTGGTATTTTAATCCATACACACACTTCATGAACAGATGTAAGGTTGTGTTTTGGGGGTTGTGCATCAGAGGATGGAGCTGCTCTGTGTAAACACACACATATAGTGTATATGCAATATTATTACTGTATCCTGTGGTTGAGTGGATCAAATCCCCTAAAGGCATCAACATGCTAGCAATGAAGAGGAACATGCCTTAATAGAATCAACACATTAACTCATACAAATCTGTGTGCAGTCATTTTTTCATGATGTTCATTGTTTTACTCTTCACGACAGGCAGGCAACATTGAGACAATATAAATAGGTGGCTGTAACATCGAAAAAACATAAATAGAAATGACATAAATTCAGAATAACAACAATAGCAGCGGTGATTGAGCGACAAAGACGGCTTGGGAAAATGTGAGACTTTAGAAGCAGTTTGAGTCTTATAAAGACATAGACAACCTTTGATTTGTTCAGGAAGACATTTTATTTTAGAATTGATTATTAAACATTGCCTCTGAAACAAAAGCAATAGGCTAAAAAAATTAATAGAGACACTTTGTCACAATTAAGAACGTTAGATATGATTCTGCAAAGATTACGGCACAGTTTTATTCTTCAAACATGCATGTTGCAGTAAGCCAGTCACTTTGGAGGATTTTCCTCTTACGTCTCTTTTTGTTAGGATATTTGGTCCCTATAGGATCAAATACAACAGAATGCATGTGAACAAATGGCTTGCATGTGCCGGTGCCTTTCTATATGAACATATATGGGCATGCACGTACAGTACATATGGAGACTGACACACATTGCGCCATAAGGGTGTACAACGTGATAATTCCTCCCGAGCTGAACAGCAGCAGCAGCAGCATTTTTTGAAGATGAAAGCAAAGAGCCGAGAGTTAACCCTTTCCTTCAAATGGCTGTGAAATGTTCCCTCAGGGATCAACGCTCCCAGCCTGTGGTCCACCTCTGTGAGGAAAATGCCACACACTGCCTTCCTCCTGCAGCTGCTGGCTACTGTGAGCTCTCATATTCTGAGTAGCAAATCTACATGTGCAACATTTTCATGAAGTTCAGAATTCCTTTTCTAGTTAGGGGAAAACAAACTTTGATTACAAATCTGAAGGTCAAGTGTAATGGCAATCTGACAGGAGCAGGCCCGTTTCTGGCCATTTTGGACATCAACTGGCACACAATTTTTTCATGTGTTAAGTTGCACGTCAATATATTTTTGAATGTTTTTGTCCTGAGTACTTAAACACAAAACATGAATATTACCCGGCGATAAAGTAATTGCATTTATTTTACTCGTTTTTTTTAAAAAAAAATTTAACTTTAGCACCACGAATTAAGGCATCAACCAATCACCTGGTATTGTTTACTTATGAGGATTATAATTCATTAACACGGAGTCTGTTGTCCAAACTTTATAGACGGCAAACTTTATTACTCCTTTCAACCCTGACAAAGACAGAGTCTCTTTCTTTGCAGGGGCACTCTTTCCGTTCTTACCTTTCACAATAAAGCCCTAAACATATGCTACAGTCACATCGCTGCCGGTATGCATAGTTTTGACGCGAAATATCCACATTTTACATTTTTGTGTTGTTTATTTGTTGCGTTCCCAGTGTGTAAAGGCCTTAAAACATAGGACAAGCATGTAATATGTCATGTAAAGACAAATGTTCTGCTCCAATGGCAGAGAAGGGTGAAAAAGATGTAGTTTGAGTTTACCTTTTTACGCCTGAATTAGTTTAATTCCATAATTATAACAAGGGGGAAAGAAACATTAGCCTTGTATGAAAGTTACTGTCTTGTACTCTTGTTCATTGACATTTGAAGTGTTCATGTATACAAATCTAGCCTAAACTACAGCAGTATGGATCTGTTCTGCACCTGGTTGGTGCTTACTTTATGTCAAAATTGAGTGCACTGACATTTAAAGACTCATGACATTTAAGTCCATTAACATAATAAATTGTGTTTGCTTGGTCACAAGTTTGTGTGTGTGTGTGTGTGTGTGTGTGTGTGTGTGTGTGTGTGTGTGTGTGGTGTGTGTGTGTGTGTGTGTGTGTGTGTGTGTGTGTGTGTGCGTGCGTGCGTGCGTGCGTGCGTGCTTGTCATTTTGTCAGTTTGCCAAGTGCAGACTGCAAGAATAAATGTAACAAAATGAGAAACAAAGGCGGGGAATCCTTTCCAATGCATAAAACAATTCTGAAATATTTTCTCAGTAGTTTGGTGTACACAGACTCTGAGGGTCTGTGTTTTTTCTTGCAGAAACTGTTCAGGATCACTACCTTTATTCTTTCAAACTTTATTAGGGGTTTCTTATCTCTGTGAGCGTTGGCCCTGTGATGTTCTGGCTATTCTACTTTATTTGGGGATGGGAGTAACACACAAGGACAGATGATGCCTCAGATACCTCACTGGACTTTCAGCTTTGTTTTCTGTGGCTGCTGCATAGCTTAACCCTGTTCAAATGCTTCAAAAAAAGATATTGTGTACTGTTTGACATTGAAGAACAAGTACACAACGAGGTTAAAGCTGACTCAACTATAGGCTAAAAAAAACACAGAACACAAACCTTGCTTTAGTTTCTTGCAGTTTTTGTCTCATACAGAAATGTGTACACGGTTGGGTGAAAACCCCACTGTGGATTGTTAAGAAAGTGTCCTGCAACAAGCATCTTCATGTAATTGTCTTCTGTATTTTGTGAAAGAAACAGGGTGAAGGAAAGACAGAGGGGGAAAGGAAAATTAGAAAGGAAAAGGAGAAATAGTTATCATTTCCAATACAGAGGTGGGATGGAAATCAGTATAACAGCAGTGTAAAGCTTGACTGTAATAACTGTCTGAAAGAAATAATGATGAAAGGAAATAAAGAAATCAGAGGGCTGAATCTATGACTGACATTTTGAAAATGTTCATTTCAAGACACTGGAGCAGCCAAGGTTATTGCATTTTAGTGACTATCATAGACCAGCCCATGAATAGAAATCATTTCTTGAGTCTTGGCTAAAGAGAATTGAAATATATGGAGGCACATAATGTACAACATTGAATAAACTCATAATAGACGATGAGAGAGAAGATGAAACACTCCTTTGTCCTCTTATTGGCTTTACATGAAATGGACAGTATTAATCTTACTGACAGTAAGAGATGACCTACTCCTTTGAGCGATTCATTACCAGCGAGCGTGGTGGCTGAGAGAGGGACGGCTCGCTCATTACCACCTATTAGAGCTTCACAAACCAGGGATGTCCCTGGACATGAAAAAGATATGAGCCAACTAGCAACTTTAACTGCTAGTCATCTGGCCTGCAGCAAAGAGACCACTGAAGTAGAAACAAAAATGTGTAATTTAAGCAAGCCAAAGAAGGTATATTTGCTTCTTAGGGGTATTTTATGCCTCTTTTTTTTTTTAACAATGTTTTTATAGATTTTTTTATTGCAATTACAACTTTTAACACAGGACTTTCACCCAGGAGAGCCGGAATTGCGTCCCGTGTGTGGTGTTTATTATTCGTTTTTTTTTTTTTAAACCTTCCCCAATTTTCTTTTCCTAAGCGTGTGACGTTGGTCACTGTCATGTTTTTGTCGTTTTTTTGTGGTACTAAAGCCTTTCCCAGTGTTCTTTTCCTAAACCCAACCTTTTTATTTTTTTACACGTGTGTGGCATTGTTCTCGCGATAGCACGGCACGTTCTCGCGATAATGATGTGTATGTTAACATCCGTTGTATACAGCGTAGACATACACGTGGATAGCTCAAAATGCGTACAGATAACATGCCATTTGGCTTTAGGAAAGTGGCGTGTATGTTTACGCAAAGTCATGATGCCATGTTGGTTCAGGGGACAGGCAGCTAGCGGATAGCGAGGAGATGTTTGCTGTATGTGACAAAAAATGTTGTAGCCGAAAAAACGCGTGACATCGCTTGGAGCACCTTTAATCTCTGTTGTACTATAACAAACAAAATTATATGACAGTATCCAACGCATTCTCATGAACGGGTCCGTATGATATAATACATCCACACTAAAACGTATGATATCCTACGAAATTAGGAGACCGTCGGAGGCATTTACCCTCTGTAGAAGCTCCTACACCTGACTCATTTAGTTTGGCTGAATCTCACTAGATTTTGCACTTGTATGCACATTAAAAGTGGACCAAACAAGCGGGTCTAACATACAGTATGTGGTGTAACTGTTACAGTAAGTTATTTACACCTTCTTACATACAACATACAATCAACATACGCTCCTGTTTGATGGCCTTCGTAGTTTGTAAGAGCCCCAGCATAAATTATATAATGCGACAGGTTTTAATTATACAGCAGCTGAAAAAGTCATAATCATAATAAGATCAGTGGTGCTTTGGGGGAGAGATAGATAGTTATTGCCACATCCAACTAGAATATGCCACGAGGAAGCACAATCACTCATAATGACAGGAGGCTGAAATCCACTCTGTCAAAAATCGCACAGAGGCAAAAAACCTGATTAAATATGCATACACACCCCAGATTTGGCATATTGGAAAATCTGAAAAATCCTACATAATTGGGTGAAGCCATTTCCCCCTGGCAGCAAATTTAACTCAAAACAAAACTCCCAGGAGCTTCTTATTTACGATAGATCAACACACACACTAACACACAGAGGACATTCAGACAATGAGCCTCAGTTTTGTCTTACAGTGACTGACTGTCATCCTTGGTCTACATTTGTTAGACCAAGGTTTGCCAACTATGCTACTTCTTTGTAACTGGACCCCTGAAGCGGTCATAGTATTCATTATTAAAATGCAAACTTATCAAAGTCAACTCCTCATTGCTTAAATTAAATAATTTCAAGGCTGACTTACTCCCACGTCTCAGCCTCCTCCATTTTTCATTTTCGCTTCTTGCCCATCCTCATTTCGGGAAGACAATCTGCCATTCATGTGAAATTGCCACCATTTGCATAACTGATGCAGGGGTAAGGGTATGAACTGTGGCAGTGTTGATGTCACAAATGCAATTGGAGATGGGAGCGGAGGAATTAATTGGCCCGCAGCATTACTCTCTTCCCTCTGCTGCCGCTTTCACCTCTGATGTCTCTTCCTGACACGAAATGTCATGCAATGACAAGCAATTCTAAAAGACACCTTCAAGATTCTCACCAGGTGAAAGTCAGGTTTGCTTTGTATTTGGTACTCTGCAGAATCTCTGCGGTGAATATGTGTCAAAGAACAGCTGCTTTATTGAAAGTCTGAAATGTTTGTTTTTCGCTGCTTTGGCCCTTTTCAGTCATTGAGAAGGGACAAACAGCCACAAAATAACTGCATTAGGAGTTGATGCGAATAAACCTCTTATGATTCCAGTTAAGTAGTCCTAACACTTTAGCCTCATTCAGTCCCTCCAGGATTTCGCGATGTCACGATCACAGCAATTCACGCGAATTCAACCAATCACTGCGAATTTGGTGAGACGAAGATGAGACGACACAATGACCTAAATTGAGGACAGCTGCGCTCGTTATTGTAAGTGCAATGATAAGGTAAAGTCAGTACTTTATCAAACCGTATGAATGTGTGTCCCAGGCCAGGATAGGAAATTAACTAACAATGAAAAGAGCAACAAGCCACTGACAGTGACAGACATGTTCAAATTTGATTCATTCAATAAATTATTATTTTTTGTCTTAAATCCACCAGCCATTTTCATATTATACCAACATTTACAGCATCCTGAGCCTTTTTGGTAAGGTTCCTAGGAAATCTCAGCCCAGAGTAGTTGTATTCTCCCCAAAACAAGTTACCTTTTTATTTTTAAAGAACTATACAAAAAAAAAAAAAAAACTTTTACTGTCTCCCGCAACTTCATTGCAACAAACTATTTTTTACAAAAGCTCCCGCAAAATCAGGCATTTTGGGCCGCAACAATCTCAAAAAAAGGCCGCGAAATCCTGGAGGGACTGCTCATTATGTTATTATTCCTGTTTTCAATATTCAGTATAAATAATGAATCCATTTTGCCTTGCATTTTACCATTCTTATATTAGCATAAAAATGTATCCAGCGGCCAGGATTCATGCTGTTTTAAAGCTATAATTGAACTTTTACTGCCTTTTAGCAGTAAAATTACTATATTAAATATGAGGGGTTGTTGATCAATACTAGTGTCTCCTGATTTTAAGACACACTCAGCATATAACAACTAGTCATTAGTGCAGTTATAGCCGCTCCAGGGAATATTTTAATGTAATAAGGACACACAGTGTCACAGACAGATAAGCACCCTTCACAGTTTAGCATTATCAAAGAGAAGTGGTAGCCCACGTAAATGATCCTGGTTCAATCTGTTCATTTATACATTGGCTTGTTTTTACAAAGTGGAGCTGGATTAGTTCAAATAAATGCAGGAGCCTTGAAGTTAAACATTTACAATGTTGGCTATTATTCTTTGGATAGAAGCTCTGTAATACTCAGCATGAAAAATAATGACTTGGTATTGAAATGGAATAGGAAAAAAAGGTAAACGGCATCAACATGGGACAGGATTGGCAAAGAGAAAAAATAACAGGGCTGTGATGAGATGACCTCACAGTATTCACTCTTATTTAACCTCCTCTCTCACAATGCAAACTGAAGTTGAGCTAATGAACTTGCTAACTGACAGCAAGCTAGCTGGATGTTAGCAAGCTAGCTAGCTTGGATAGCCCCCCCCGCCCTCTTCTTCAATAACTTTCTGAAATGAAATGATTTACATTTCTGAGAACAAACTGTCAGAGGGGACTAAATGCCACAGTACAGAGAAAAGACAAAGACGTTTGGATTTACGTTTGCGTTACCATTGTGAGACGGGGCATGCCATGCCGGAGGTCTGCGCTCTCCAAGTGCCCTTGTAGTTAACTTTCAATTTCAATTTTAGCCCTTGTTGCCATTTTTCACCTATGTGTACAGCTGCCTTACAGAGCTTACAGTCAAATTTCAGAGGCCCACACTCCCTAATGCCACATCAGATGAACATAGATGAGGTACGCCGAGCAACAAGCTGATTCTGAGCAGCTAAAGATGCTGTCATGTGAAGGTCAACATCCTGGTCATCAAGTGACAGTGTAGCAGGTTGAGAGTTGTGCACAGAGGGCACAGACTGTTCAAAGGCTCATCTTCCCAGTTTGCTACTTGCAAGTGTAAGTGTTATTCCCAATGACATTCCAGTAGCCGGCACAACCCACTGAGAACTGATTAGGACAAATGGAGCTGACAGGTTTGTCGCTTTGTCTGTTCCCGGAGTTAGAGAGACATGCAAGGAAGTAGAGTAGAAGTCTCCCTGTTCTGTCAGGCCAAATCACACAGAGACGAGATAAGAGATATGATCCTTTTGGCAACCTTGGATCACCTCTTTTAGACTATTTGATTGTACTAGCTTTTATTATTTTGTCATACAAACTGAGAATTTCTTAGCCATCACCACCTTATAACAGCCCCAGATGACGAACAACAAAACCTATTTGCTTCTCTTTGTCATTCATAAGTGGACGATTTCTCAAATTATAATTACTTCAGCAAAGTATAGGTCTACCATGCAATTTAATATTTGCAGACTACAGAAAATCATTAAAAAAAGTTATCATTTTTACATGACATCAGCACACTGCCCAAACACCACAAGATTGGAGTTTCTGTTGCTTTGGTTTCTGGAAATGGCTCATTTCTTTCCTTATTAGGTTTAGCAACAGCCTTGTGGGTTGCTTAGTTATTAGACATGTGTTAAATGTGGTCAGTGTAAGCGATGCGGTAGCTACGGATGCAGTATGTTTGAATCTCAGATATTAGGGAAGTGCACATCTCCCCCTTCAACAGAGCAATGTGAAAACACCTCTCTAGTGACAAACTTTGCACAGATACAAGACGGCATAGTCAAGGACACATTTAAGGCGACATAAACACAGCAAAAACATATTTTTGAATGAAGAGGATCTTTAATTTTAGTTCATTGTTTTTAAGTTTTATACAGACATTAGTGGTTCCCAGACTATGAATCCTAATGACTTTGGTGATCGCCTGACCTTTCCTCTAGCGTTTCCATGAGGTTCACATTTGTAGTTTTGAGTGAAAGGTCTTATTTAAAGGATTGCCATGAAGTTTGGTAATGACCTTTTGTCTTTGTGTTACTGTTCTTGGATTTCAATGTCTTGAGACCACGTTGGTAAAGGAGTTGCCTCATTTTATTCTGTAACATGTTGTCTTGTAAATCCATAAATAAAGGAATTAATTAAGTTGAATGCCGAGGCTAGTCCTTCACAATCCAAGTTTAATTAACTTTAAAGACAGCTTTTTCCTCATCATGGAGAGGTGGGTCGGTTATTGTTACGTTCAGTGCCAGTAATGTTTTAGCTAAAGGCAACCTTCATGATCAGATGAAGTCATATGCATGCCTGCTCCATGTTTTGATTCAGCGGAAACTCCTCAGTTTAAAAAATGGCCCTTCAAAAATAATTTGTCATTACAACATTGAGATTAAATCTACTATACAATACAAGTTTATCGCCTGCTATGATGAAAATTTGTCTTTGACCATACCTTGACAGTGAAACATTACAACCTAAGACATGTACCAGCCTGAGAAGGATTGCTTTATAAAAGATATGGACACTGCATGTGAAGTTTAATTTGTCCACTAATTAAATTTATCCAGCACGGATCGGGGTGATCTGGGGATATTCTGCCTAATTATAAGAAATATAATTAATGTCTCTCATATGAGCTAATTTCCACTACTTCATATCACTTTTGATAAAAGCGAGGAAGGCTTCTTTTTTTTTTTTTTTTCCAGTTTTGCATCGATGAAAGAATTAGTTATCGCACTTGCCCTGATTCATTTGGAAAACATGAAAGCCTCCCTGATAGCCACATAATTAAACGGTTATTTTGGGGCATTCAATTTAAACTTGGGCTCAGCAGTGCCCTTGTAGGAGGAATAGAATCGCTTTGTCTCAGCACTCTCTTTGACTCTGAAGACAGTTTAAGGAAATCTAGTCGCAATAAAGCACCAGATCTGACTACAACACTAGGCTCAGAATTAATGATTTGCCTTTGATCCGACCAGGGCGATGCAAAAGGGCCTTTTGGCCTCATCTAAATGAGTTCCTAGTTCTGTGGAAGACTGCTAAATTATTAAGGCTGTGCTAGAAGTTTGATTTTTCTTTTCTTGCATTGCACCTAGGGAACCTTTGGCAAAGAATCCAAAGATTTAAAATAGAAAGTATCTGATCTAGGTTTGCAATAATCACAATGCCTCATACTGACGTTGCAGAGTGTCTGCCTAATCTAATCAACTTCCTCATTAACTTACGTTGTCTATATTTGGATAGTATTTCAGAACTTTCTGCAGCAGAATACAGCACACTACAGTGTATCGTGATGGACATTGAGCTGCCGGCTACAATTTGACTGCAGGACACCCTCATCTTGTTTTATATATTCAGCCGAGGTGAAGGGGAGGTTTGGCCTATCAAGTGATGATTTGCGTAAACAAATAGATCCTGACTGGTGGCATAATCCTTCCCATGATGGCCAAAGGGCAAATTTAATGCACTGAGATATCCACGTCAAAGTCAAAGAGCAGAATAGTCTATTTTTAATCCACTTATCTGAGTCCTTGATTTTCTGCACATTTGCTTTCTTATTCAACCTGATGAAAACTCCTTTTGAAATGCAGTGCTTTTGAAATAAGATGGTGCACATGAATCAAAACCACTGGGTGCATGTATGTGTGGTGTTAGGAAATACTTTATTTAAACTCATTCTGAATGATTAGTGTCCAGCAGCAGACATGTATTCTGGTGTAGTAACAAGTCTGAATGCTTTGGATGTAGAGTCGGTGGATAAGGAAGAGAGTTGGCTTGTTGACTCTCCTCTCCTCCTCTTCAAGAAAACCTCTTGGCGCTTCGAGTGATTGACATATTTACTCCTAAAGTCCCCCACCATCCCTTTCTCCATCTGTCACTGCCCTTAACCACACCTCATCCTGTTGAGAATGGGCCAACAGAGGCAGGAGATTAAGGGCTAATATGGTATTGGAAAGGAATAATAATCTCACCCTATCTTTTCTCATAAACTCAGAGGCGAGAGGACAGTCCTCCAGCCTGACTGACAGACTGCTGCACTCATTGACTGACAGCCGCCAAGGTTAGGGTACGTCAGATTGAAGTCAAGTTTAAAAGCCAGTTAGCAGCGTACAGTCTTAGCCTCAGGTCATCATTGTGGATGACCGCCTGTGCTATCAGCTTTAATCCTGGCCTAAAGCCTCGTTCCCCATTTCCACAGGACCAATATTACTCTGGGACGTGATATGGTTTTGCAATCATTTCTTAGACATATGGTCATTTTAATTCTTTGCAAATCTACCACGTCTGTAATATGTAAAGTAAAGGTTTGAGGGCAAATTCCTGTCTGTGTTTAGAAAAAGGACAGAAGTCTCAGAATAGTATTAATCCATTGCAATTAGATGTATTTCAAGTCGCAAAATGTTCGTACTGATCATGTCTGCAAAACAAACATGTTTTAATTGTTTTCCTACAAAAATGTCCTTCTCTCAGAGCAGCTAATGCATGATTAAGAATTTCTGATAGTTTAGGGAGTCGAGGAACTTTTAGTTTAGGGAAAGATTGGTTAAACATTTAGTCAACAGTGGCATGAAGCATGAGACAGGACTTCTTTACTTAATTAACATTTAAATGAAATTACAACCTTTCCCTAACCATTGTTGCCTAAACCTAACCAGCACTTTCCACACCCACCACCTTCCTACAACATCTGAAGAACATAACACTTTTTTTTTGGCCAATTAATATAATCCTGCCTTCCCTCAAAATGTATCCCTATGAGACAGGGTTATCTGTTCTTACTGTTATTAAAAATGCAGACAGAGGTGAAATAAGTTATTAACTGTGCATGCACAGTCAATGTTCTGCAACAACCTGATTTCTTAAATGTCAAGTAAATGAGAAAGCAGTTTCTCTAATTTGAATAAAGGATTTGAGGAGTCTTGTTAACACAGCACGATATCTTCTGGAAAAACACGATTTCTTAGCTATGTATACATGGAACTGGGTTTGTAATGGGGTTTTTACAAGAGCACATGAACATGACACAGAAAGGGAAACGATGTGGCAGTAGTACGGTAAGATTATGGGCAATTTCATTAGATCAGTACATTCCTGTTTCTGAATAATTAAATCTAAAATTGAAACTGACACTAAAATGAAAATCAGTGTCTTAACAGAAGTCTAAATAAGTCAGTTTCCACAGCCAAACAACGGACTATTTGTTAAAATCACACATTCAATGAATCATCATTATTATAGACTGTCCACTTACTGTGCAGCCCATAGACCTTCAAAAAAATAAAACGGAACAAAAAAAAAAGCAGCATGCCTTGGTGCAAAATCTGGTTAGGTATAAATCTCATTCTTAAACAGTTGTATGCAAACATTGTTTACTGCAGTAGTAGTTTCACCATACTAAATCACAAAGTCGCAACTTACATATTTAGATGTTTGGTTGACAGGGTTATTCATTCATTGTTCCCAACAAACTGAACTGTAGTAGCCCCATGTGAATAAGGCTTAAGTCACTTTTCATCAGGCCTCTTCTGTTTTTCATAATCTGCTTCTGCTTAAAACGCTGCAGGATCAGACTCACCTTCCTTTAAACTCTGTCTCCTCCAGTTCCCCTGAGAACAGAGAGTGGACTCCCCACTCCTGAGTCACTTTTACTTCGCCCTTCCCTCGCTGTTATTTCCTCTATGGAAAATGTGCTTATAGGATTTCAGTGACAAACGGGAGAGATTCAAGTTTACATCTATTTTCACACTTCTCAGGCAACGCTGCTTTTCATGTTCACTCAGAGAACGGACGCGTTTGCCAGCAAAATGACAAAAAACGTGCTGTCAAGACGCTGACGACAGGCTTGCTTTTGCGCCAGATTAAGGGATTATTTTTGAACAAATTTTATTTCCCAATATGTCCTGCACAGTGTAAAACGATATAAAATATGCAATATATAATATTATGCCTGTTTACCTATGTTATGAAGAAGTGATGCTTTTCAGAGAGCTCTCAAAATAGACCAGGATTCAATATGCTCAGTATGCCTACACACTGCATGTCCAGTTGCATTGATGAAATATGTTTTCACGTTGAGAATTACTGTAATAGTACTATAGTTTAGTACATAGTTCTATATTCATCAGTTGTAATGAGCAGACAGCTGTGAACCCTACAAACTACATTCATTTGGTTCTAGACAAACTACAAGAAATAAGTGACAGTCCAAGACCGTATGTGCATGTCACTTTACAGTTTATACCACTCGTTACTGTATATCTACATTAATACAGTACAGTATGCAGCCTGACTACACTGCATGGTGAATCCTTTAAACACCACCTACAACTTTAAGGGGGATTATCCTTTAATAAGGTTTAAGCCAAGGTTGGAAAAAAGGCAACACCAAACTAAAAGTAAATTATAAAACCAAAGTTGCATCTATAACAGCTTGATAATAATGATGTCTCTAAATCTGAGTAATGTCTCTGAAATCTAATCTGGTGCACAAATCCACAGAAACTGCATTACAAAAATACAAGTACATTTATTTTTAAAGGGGAATGCATTCTTAAAATCAACAAAAACAGCCATGAGTAAGCATTGAGCATTGGAGCTTGATGACTTTTTATTTACTGTCATTGTTTCCTCTTGAGGAACAGAGGTTACATAGCTAAATTAATCCCCTCAGGACCTTGATGGCATTTGCCTTCCCACACATTAAAGATAATGGAATAATTCACTTGCCCTTGAGCCGCCCGCCATGCATCCATACAGAACTCCTTATTGGGTCGCCAGCAAATTGAATGAACCTCCTTTCCATAAAAAGGTAATGGACTCCCTCAGATAGCCCTTTAAATAACATGGATGGTAGGGGAGGTAAGATGAACCAATTTATCATCTAACTTAGAAGAAGGTGTGAACGGAGGACAAGGTCACGCTCTCATTGATTACCGGTTCCCCTGTAGGGAAATGATAATTATGTGTACCAACATGGACCGGGGTCACCTCCAGCCATCACCAGGAAGGGTTAGAAATCCTCCAGGGAGGAAGTACAGTAGGGCTCTGTTGTGGAACATTATTGTTTTAGTTTACAGAATTTATTGCACATTTAAACAATTTAAAATGATGTCAAGGTCAAGGTAAACTTTATTATCCCACAAGGGGAAATTCATGTGGTCATTCATTACGCGTCCTTCTCACAACATATTCTCTAAACATATAGACACCACAGTCAAGCCAATAAGCATGTATAGAGAAGAGAATAACAATACTACAGAAATGACAACGACAGAAGTCAACAATAACAATACAAAAAATAAATAAACAATACTACAAATAGACAAAGACAATCCGACATCTGACGTTTACGATACGAAAAGAAAAAGACTAATATTATCAGGTAGCAACATTTAAAAAAAGTAATAACTAGGAGTGGTTATCAAAAAAAAAGAGATCTACCATCCAGTTAAAGTGCCAGTGCGGGATTAAAGTGCCTGCGATGTGCTTGGTCATTATACAGTCTGATCGCTGTAGGCACAAATGATTTATTGTACCTTTCTGTTCTAATTCTCTGTTGTAAAATTCTACCAGTTCTCATAAATGTATGGTGAAGAGGGTGAGTAGGGTCATTAAGGATTTGGTCAGTCTTTTTTAAGATGAGCTCGTTGTACAGCTGAGCTGCCGACACCTGGTCAATTCCGATGATCCTACTGGCCATCTTGATGACTTCATGTGATAGCATGGTTGGAGTATGTGCCAACATATTCTTCTCAAACAGATACATTGATAAACACTGAAAACTGACACTAAAAAGATATTTAATTAACAAAATAAGAAAATACACCACATACGTATACCATGTTAAAGGTGCAGTAGGTAAGACTAAGGTATGACTTTCTGTCATATTTGCTAAAACTGCCCCTATGTTCGAGTAGAACTACATGAAGCATATCATTTATGAAAACATCTGGCTCCTCTGGCACCGCCTACATCCTGTAGTGTGATTTGCAAAAATCCACAGCTCCCTGTTTAGATGCACCAATCAGCGCCGGGTGGGAGGGGTGTCTAACTGCGTGTCAAGCACTGCTTATGCACACGCATTCATTCACCCTTGTGGGGGGAGGGGCTTAGGAGACCGTTTTGGGCTTTAGCAGAAAGGGGGGAGGGACTGAGAAGTTGTTGATGTTCAAATTTTTTGGTTAAGTCCTGGAACTTCGCAATCCTACCTACGGCACCTTTAATTCTGCTCTTTGACACTGATACTTGTGCCATATCTTTTCCATGTTGTGCAAAAAGGACATTAGATAGTTTAAACTAGAAGCTTAATTTTAAATAAAGAAATCTTAATTTTTAAGTGAAAATGGCTATGCGTTTGACCAGTTTACAATGAAATAAGCAAGTTTATTTTTGTGCATTGTGGCCTACAGTTCTAAGAGCCAACAAAATGCATACTGGCTTACAATATGTCATGGAAGACCTGCAGTAAACATGCTTGTTATGCAAACCCAGTCTCACCAACCTAAATCATGATGTTGGGCTGCAACACAAATCTGAATTAATTGAGAGGCCAGATAGGTAGTTAAAATTTCCATCTGGCATCTGCCTCTGCTGGTACAACTTTAAGGAGAGAAAAAAAACACCTAAACTCGCAATTGAAAATGTAGGAGACTGGTAAATGAGCCCATAGAGCTGCAAGTAATGATTATTATCTTTATCGATTAATCTGTAATTAATTTCTTTATTAATCAATGAATCATTTGGCCTATAAGTTGTCACAGAATAGTCAAAAGCGTCCATCGCATTCTCCTAAAGCTCAGGTGATATCAACAAATGTCCTGTTTTGTCCGACCAATAGTCCAAACCTAAGGTATTCAGCTTACTATTATAGAAGCTGAAGAAAAACACGTCTTGACAATTGAGAAGCTGAAAACTGCAAATGTTTGTTGAAAAAATAACTAATTAATTAATTGAAAAGAATTGCAGATTATTTGTTTATTTAAATTAATTTAATCATTTCAACTCCAATTTAAACATTTCAAGCAAGCCTGTTAGGGATGGATTTGTCTTGAAGATACTTTTTATGCAACATATAGTCTACAGTATGTTGCATTAAAAAGATCACTGGACCACCATGCTACCTCTAGTTATAGTATATTGTGTTGACTGCTTTGCTCATCTTTTACAGGCTAACGGCGTTTCTGTCTCAAAAGCAGATCAAGTCTAGCAGACAGCCAACAGCACCCACACTGATTAGCATCGAGGGGGAGAAGTGGGTGGAGGAAGTCAGCGAGTGTCTTGATTGCTCTCTGTAGTCTTCACATTCTGCACGTCCTGCTCCATTTTTAAGATGATTGATGTGATTTAGATGTGAATGTCAGGTTGCATAGCTAATGTAAAGTCAACCAACGCCTGCACACACTCCTACATATACATATATGTACGTACATACATGCACAGTCATGTGTAGTCGGCAGCGTGGTGATATTATTCAGCAGTGGATCGTCGAATGGTGTTGTTATTGAGTGGTGGACATGGTTGGGCATTAGAAGGTAATAGAGAGATGATGCAAAAGGTGCTGTGAGATTACTGCAACAGACAACATTTAAAATGATTTCTCTAAGGACACTGGAGTGAGGTAAGTGTATATATATGTATAGGACATATGAGATAGAGACAATGTGAGGGATGAAGAATGCAGTGAAGTAAACAGAGGGAAAACAGAGAGATTGAGAGAGAGAGAGATTAGATTAAGGATATGACACCCGTGGCCTGTGTAACAGCCCACAGGGTGTAGCAGCAGACGTAGGAGGAGGTCATGACTTGACTTGATACACTACAGACAGCGGGTGTCAAGGGAACGTGAAGCTCTACTCGCAAAACCAAGACTCTGCTTCTTGGACGAGACTCAAATAGACAGAGACAGGAGGTTAAAGCAGCACAGAAACGAAGACGAAACAAGCCTGGAGGTCTGATACAAGCATACGAAGGCAGTGGGGAGTGAGTTGGCTGGAGATTGGATATGATGCCATCCACTAAGGTACATTTATAGCACCAGAATGGTGGTTGATCTGCTGGATCGTTTGGATGCTGCGCCTCCATCTGCCCGTGTGGCACACCTGGTAGGTGGCAAAGATGGAGCTGTAATGAGAACATGAGGGAAGATCATGGGGATGTTTACTTGTTCACATCTCCATGCCAAAAGCAGGGTGATAAGACATGCATAGTGTGAAAACTAATTAGCACAGGTGAAGAGAAAAAAGACAGGTGTCAGGTAATTCAAGCTGTTGTAGAACCTGAAAAAATAGAGTTTATGGTGCTATTTATGTCTTATGTTGTGCAGCTTCAGTGTTAATTTTAATGATGGTACTGTATATTTAACTTCTATTTTTGGTGATTTTCTACTTTAAAAAAAAAAGTGTCCTGAGCAAGTTTCTTTGTTTAAAAAAAAATGACTTTCTCTACTATAGGCAGGCAGCTCAATTTTAGGTATAATTTAGAACAAATTGAATTCCATAAATCCAATCATGAACCTCACTGTTAGCCATTTTCTGGCCAAGACATAATTTAATATAAACATGCCTATTTGTAATTTATATGGGATAGTGTAGACACGACATGAAAGAAAAGTGAGAAAACACATTGTTATCCAAGAATCCAGTTGTTACTTGTGACATGACTTTAAGCCTCGCCCCCTCCCTGACAGATTGCACACTGCTCTATGAGGGCATCTCAAAAACAGGAAGAAGAGAAAAAAATCTTCTGTTTTCTAAATTCTGAACCACATTCTCTTCTACTGACGTTGATAATCTAATGAGGGAACAGATACTGTGAAACATGCTCATAAGTGAGCCTCTGTGAATAATTCACTTGGCTATTATGCATCGGAGAGGGCGTCACAGCTGAGGATGTGGTTGAAGAAAAAGACGCAAAGTCGAAAGTAAGGAAACATGATGGTCCATCCTGAACTGGTTCTCTAATTGCCAGCGTATATCTAGATCTTGTCATGAGTTCCCTCACTCTCTATCCCACACCGGGGTGTCGATTGGCCCATTGAGTTTCATTCCGCCTGGCCTAGCCGGCTGTAAACCTGTTATATTTACTGACACAAATTAGTGTGGAACTCCAGCAGCTCATTAAGGCAGGAGGGAGAGATTGAAATGGCAAAGTATACTGTAGGGTCACAATCTGTTCCCACATTGAGGTCTGTAAAACCCTTAAGTTAATGCAATGAATTATTCCCATAGAGAAACTTCAGGGACACGTGATGGTAGATAATTGGAGGCAGAAATGGGAAAAGGCAGCTCAGAGGGTCCTTGATGCACAGAGCTATTGCTGCTGGTCTGTCAAAGCAGATTCTAAATTAGCTTCAGTGTCATGGAAAAAGTTTTTTACCGTCTTCTTTGCAGTTGCTTGTAAATATTACTTGTTTAAATGTCAGTTTTCACTATTAATTGGGATACGTGTGCTGCAAAAGTTGTTTGTTTAGGTTCTCAGTTTAAGTTGGTAGTAAACTTCACACAGGCCCAAAACTCGCACTCAATATGAAGCAACTGATTTGCCAAATCTGAAACCATCTGTCAGCTGCTGTTTGGGTGAGCAAATTATACTTCATTGGGAAAAATAAGACCCAGGCCTATTTCCCAACTTTTTTTGAAAGGCTTCACTCTTTGTCTTCTTCTTTGGTCAAACTCTGCCAATCATCCACAGGCTTTTTCCTCAGCAGCTTCCTCCTGGCGTGTTCATCGCTGGTGTGATAGTGATAATTAAACACGGGATGTGTGCAATGATTATTGCTCGCTGCACTCCACATACATTAGCTACATTAGCATATGCAGAAGGCCCTTCAGTAATCTCCTTCACACAGGAAGAAGTGCAATGAGGAAGTGCGCCTCACAAGCTGCTAATTAAACCCAACTATGCCTGCTTCCCTCCCTCCGCCTTCACACAAAGAACCCTCTAATCACTTCTAACTCGATTTGGAAGCAAGTAATTGATGCACACGTAAGGTTTATGATGCGTGAAAGAGGAGAAACAGTTTAGATGTTAACAATCTGGGTAAGCAGGACCATGTGACGCCAGAGTTATTTCTCTTCTAAATGCGCCTGAAATGGCATCATTGATTATGACCACAAAGGGCATAACGGCGATGATGATAACAGTGATGATGATGATGATGATGATGATGATGATGATGATGATGGCAGCAGCACCACAGTGTTGGCATTCATATGAGGTTTCCAGCTAATCTAGAGTCAGACGAGCTTTGTTGTGAATGTTGCTGTCTGCTGGGGGTGCAGTCTTTTATTCTCATGTGAAAATCCCTTTTCTTTTGCTCGGCACTCCACACTGGAATAAACTTTGCCTAACATTTTGCTTTTCAAGCCAAAGCGGCTTGTAACAGGAATTAAATGTAAAGCAGCAGCCACAGGGAATGGTGCCATCTTTGTCAGAGCCTCAGGGCTTCAGCCTTCAATTCACAGGGAAGTGCTGCTGCCCTAACTCTGACATGAACTCACTCTAGCATATATGATTACCATGCAGACAGCACTGACACATACGTGTAACCATATCTGACATGTCACCATCCAATAAGACAATTTCTACTGAAATCACACACACTGTGCAGCCGCAGCATGTCGTATGAAGACGTTATTGAAATGTTGACATTCCTCAACATCCCCTCCTACGTGATGTCCCCTCCTCTCAGCCCGTAGCGGCTCCTATGATTAACCACAGATCTAACAGCTCTTGTGAATCTGAGTACTAGCACTGTGATTTCATTTTAGCTCTACAGAAAGTAGGCAAATAGAAAGAGCTGCCAATAGAATCCAGCAGGTTTGCCCAAGTCAAATGAAGCCTTTAGGCTATGATTCACTGGTTACATTTTATTTATTTATTTAAAGGGATTCATCCTTTAGTTGATATTGCAGTTGTCATTCAAATAACTCTGGAGAAGAGCATCTATTTCCTCTATTTTAATTTTAATGAGATGTTCATCAGAATCAGAATACTTTATTGATCCCCTCAGGGAAATGATTTAGTTGCAGTTGCTCACAGTCAAATTCAAGGTAAAATAAGAGTGAGAAAAGAGCAAGTCAACAAGTGTATAAAGTAACATAGCTACAGTAATAAATAAAGATGTTAAGTAGAAGTAAGTGAGATTAGGTTACAAGTAAAATTAGGTTAAAAAGATTGTTTCAAATGGATTGTACAGATTGTATTGTAGTGCAGTGTCGACATAAATACAGTCCGAACATAAATAAGTAGAGTGTGGATATAAGTAGCAGCAGTGAATAAATAACACCTTGCACATGTAGCTGATAAATGATTGCACCAAGTAATTATTGTACATAATTGTCCAAGAATATTGAGATGTGATGTGGAGTAGAGGATGGATACCCGACCCGAGCCCGAGGGGCCGGGCCGGGTTTGGACAGATATTTAGAAATGATGTTTGGGTTTGGATCGGGCTCGGTCACATCAGCGCGATAAGGCATTGAACATTTTAAATTTAAAACAGCTTATTACCGTGCACTTGTTGCCCTGTGTGACATTTCCAAATGCCTTCCTACAGTTGCTTAATAAAAGCGGGCTTTCCACACAAACAAACGTACATGTGTCATTAGTATGAGAAAAAAATAGATTTTTAACTGTGTCAGGCTCGGGTCGGGCTCAGACATAAATATCTTAATGCCTGTCGGGCTCGGGTCGGGTTCGGTTACTGCTCTGTCGGACGCGGGCCGGGCTCGGACTGAAAAATGTGGCCCGATCCGCACTCTAATGTGGAGATACGTAATGTGATACCAGTTTTGACACTAAGGGTGTAACACTCGCAAGACCCTCCTCCGCAGTGCTGTGGAGGAAGGTCTGGCAATGTGAGACTATATAGCAACATTTTCAACTGGACAGTCCTGTGACTACACCATCGATTCAGCTTCATATAATTGTTAGGAAATTAGCATTGTGAATACATCTCCGTGTGTGGTAAGTGGTCGTGGATGTGATTAGAGGTCATGGAGTTGCTCATGCATTATCATGCCTTGACATTTGACAACCTCACATTCACACAATTTTCCTGTCAGCCAGTCGTCGCGAGTTTTATGCATACACAATTTCTTTTAATATTTTTGACATGTTCATAGCTTTCTAATCACCCTGAGTGACCTTTGCTTGGAGTTACAGTTCTTAGGTAAACACTTCCCTGGCCGGAGGCGGAGGTCTGAGCCAATCAACTCATTTGTTCTGTGTGGAAGTGATTGCTGCCGAGTGGAGGCTGCTTTAATTTGATGGATGTGTGGTTCACCAAGCGGTGGATTTGGTTGTAATTACTCTTTGTGCTCACCGTGATAAGGAAATTAATCAAGCCATTATGTTGTTCCCATTTTATCATCGGGACACAATAATTGAATAAACCAACCTCACTTGTCGTCAATGTCACTCTGGCTCGCAGCGTACCTACTCGCTGGAAGGGTAAAGGGCTCACTATTGCTGATTGGCTGATAGTGAGGCGAAGATGTTCAGCTTATTTCATATTCAAAGACTTTGGTAGTCATTCTGATTGAAATAAGCAAGTGCCAGTTCTCCAAATCAAATTACAAAGCCACATTATCAACTATACATAGGATGGACAACCAAGTAATGCACTTTGTTTTCAACAACCAGCATTAAGTTCATTGACAAACGTGTAAGAAGCATTCAAGTATTTTCTCGAGATGATGATGATAATGGGGTAGGAAAGAGGAAGAAAAACTGTATCTAATCTTAGTTTTTTTTTGGGGAAATATTTGATAATTTAACCTCTTTTGGTCTGAAACAGTTATTAAAAGGAGAGCATCAGAGAAGTTTAGAGGTAAACTCTCTCGTCGGTGGAACTGTGAACAACCTATAGACATCTGAAATGTGACAAGAGGCTCCAACTGCTTTTCTTAAGGAGTCACAAACTCAGGATGTTGGAAACCACTGCTTATCTTGAACAACTTTTTTTTGTTTTTACGTAAAATCTTAATTATAGCTGTAAAATAAAGCTGTAGTGGAGTTCATACTACTTTATACTTCTACTTGATTTCAAAAGAAAATGTACTTTTACATTTTCTTTTGAAATGAAGTAGAGTAGAAGTATAAAGTAGTATGAAATGGAAATACTCAAGTAGAGTACCAGCATCTTAAAATGTACTGTAGTAAATGTGGTTAGTTACTTCCCACCATTGCTCTTTGATGCTCTTCAGTACAAATTGTTGAGAAAATTCACTTACAGAGAATGAATTTATAGATAAATCATGAACCTTGAAATTAAAATAGAGAACAGAAAACTCATTCTCATCGTTACTTAATTACAGCCTAATGTACTGTCAAAGCTTAATGCTGAAGTTGGATGTTACATTTGTAGCAAAATAGCGAAGACAGGATATTGCCTGGAGCCACTGACACCTCCTAACTGCAGCTGAACAGCCATTAAATCTTTAATGTTCACTTCCATCATTCCTTCCTCCCATCATGCATTGTAAGGAAGAAGAGGCAGCCAATTTGGGGCAGAGCTCAGCCGCCCAAAAGGATTTGCATCCATCCTTGCGATTTATTCTAGAAGGAGGAATCCAAAAAAAAAATCTATTACCCATCTGCATAAATTTGGGAGAAAAATTCCCTCCACTGGGGGCATTGATGGGGTGCTTTTCTTACCCATAAGAAAGGAAACAGCACTTTTACATAAAAAAGACTTGTTCCAGGGGACATGACAACACCCAGAACATTTTTCAGCTATGCAAACTAGATTGATTTCATGGCAAACAAGTGTTGAGTAGTCAGATATCTTAGATTATACTTTCCGAAACATACCAGCTCATTCAGAATTCAAATTTAGGACAGTTTTGATGGCAGCTTCAGTGATAAAGTGTTTGAATCTTGATGTGCCTAGTTGATTGGGACTGCTTGATTGCATTGCCATGTTTGTGTGGGAATGATTGCCTCACAATCTCTTAACATCTAATCACTTAAAAGTATCCACCTTGCATTTAAAAAGTTGGAATGAGTTTTAAGTACCATATGAGTTAGCCTTGTGAGGGATGCGTTTGATTCACTTTGTGTGCATTTAATGGCTCGTTTCTGTCCTTTGGTTTATGATAAAGTTGTTCTTGACTCAAGTCTGAAACTTGGATAAACACTCTCGGTGTAAATTAAAGTGCCTTGGGACCACCCTGTTTGGGTTTTAATTGTGGTAGTAGATCATCTCTTTCCCTGGTAATTATCTCAACTATCATCACTCCTATAATAACTATAATCAATTGCTCCTGGTGGCTCTGCCAGGGATAATGAAAAGTTTATTAGTCTCCCTGAACCTCACAAGTGGCGGGGAAACTGTTAAATCATCTGTGGAAATTGGGAGAAAATATAAAAGCATCCTTTTCTGCACACTTTACTGTCACACAAATATCTCCTGAGAGGATGAAGGTCATGCGAGTCCTTCCTCCATCTCCATTATCAGCTGCGATAGCCTTGACGTGTTTACAAGCTTGTAACTTAGAGCAGAGCTCCTTAAGCGCTAATTTGCACAATTTGGCAAACCTCCACTTTGTATAATCAGGATGTTTGGGTTGTTATACTGAGGGCCACTCCACTGTAAAGAGGAGTGACACTGAGGGAATCTTTTTTCCACTATACTTTAGGTAGAAGTTTCTTTCAAGAGTTCTGCAGTTAATGTCAAGCATTATTAAACAAATTATCAACATTTGATTTGTATTGTCAATATAGTTTTTTTAATTGAGTTTTACATAATATGTGCTTTACAAATACATATTACAAATCCAGAAAGAAAATATTTAATTGTTTCAAAATTCTCAACTTATCTTGTTAGGACTTGTCAAAGTGACGTATCATCCATCGATCCCCTGATGTTGTTTTCCTTTTGCTTTAGGGATGGCTGTATTGATCCTTCCGTGTATATCCCCTAACTCGTTTGCCACAGTTTGTTTTTTCACTTGCTCTATTAGGCGTGAGTCTTCTTAGCAATCAGCAGGACAGAGCACAGGTGAGGATGGCATGGCAACCAAAATGACGCAGGGTTGACCAATGTGGATTTTTGGAGGCTGGAACTTATATCTGTATTGTTTTTAAATGAAGTCACCAAAAATAAGTGTTTTATACAAAACATCAGAATTTTTTATTCTTAGCACAATGGAAAAGCGTCTGAAACACCGTAAAGCTCATGATTAGACTCAAAATCTTTCCACTTACTGAAACCAGTACTAGTGAAAGTCCTTATAACTAGCAGATCTGAAAAGAAGAGATCACTATTTGGTTGAACTGTTAATTACGTATGTACACACTACAGGCCATATACTGTGATGTTGAGTCACAAGCACATATTGCTTAATATTAAAGAACACTTCAGGTAATAAACACGAGCTTTAGATGAAGAGATCAATACTACACGTCTGTACGGTAAATATGAAGCTACTGCCAGCAGCTAGTTAGCTTAGCACAAAGACTGGGGAGAATCAGCTAACCTGGCTCTGTCCAAAGGTAACAACAATTTCAATACAACACATCTAAAGCTCCCTAATTAAAACATATCTTGTTTCTTCATTTCTGTGCAGAAACTGTGTAAGTGTAAAAAAACGACACGTGTTACAAGGGGTTACATACCAGGCTAATTCCAGGCCATGTGCAGTAACTTCCTGGAGTCTCTGCTGGTTGCTAAGCAAGGCTAACAGGCTGCTGGACATAGCTAGAGTGGTATCAATCTCTTATCTAACTCCCTGCAAATAAGCATATTTCCCCCAAACTATTCCTTTCAGGCACCACAAGTCAAAGACTGAAAACCACTGACCCATTCAATAGTTAAGAGCAGGGGTCTTCAAAATTTTTTTTAGGCCAAGGAGCCTTAACAAGAAAGCGAGACGACAAGGGATCCCCCTAGTACATATATTGTATAAAATCGAGTTGCATAATAAACTGGGCCTACAATAACGTGTAGGGCGGCCTAAAGCCTTTACACATTCTTTTAATGGTGCCCTACAATACTGAGCTAGTATTTACATATTCATGTATCATCATGCTTTAATGTCATACATATGTGGAAGGCACAGTAAATCCATAAGCTTACCTGTATCCTACGTAAGTGTATCATCAATGTTGTTGAGGTTGTTGTTGTTTTTTACAAATAGTTGATTTATCTTTGCTAAAAATATGTTGGATTCATGTTAATGTATTTTCAGACTTATTTTTGGTTTGGGGGGTGGAGTATTAAAACAATAATTTGGCGGCCCCCTGCAGTGACTCTGAGGACCCCCTGTTGAAGATCTCTGGTTAAGCTACACTGATTTACGCTGAGACAGCAAAACACAACCGAGTGCATTTGTCTGTTTGTGCTTTCAGGAACAGATGAAATCACAGAAAATGTACGAATGGCCCTCGAGTGTCTGTTAACTCTATCTTGTAAGATCTCGTTCTGTCACGTCGGGGGTATCTATAGACACAAGGCTTAGAAAGGAAAAGTGATCCTTTCGACTCCTGCACACACTCAAACGCCCCAAAAGGCTGTTTTCAGGCAGGTTTCTTCACACGCTTGGAGTAAACACTTGATGTAAAAAAGCAGAATGCAGATGAAAACATGTCTTGCAGAATGTAATTAATGCAGCTGAGAATGCAATCTGTGTTAATCGCTGGAGTGATTGACACGTTTTTAATGCTAGCACTGCTTTGCTGGTTAGTTAATGGCTGCCTGCATGCTTCCTGCACACCTGTACAATGTCACAGCGAGCCAGTATTGTGTAAAGCAGCTGGCAGATTACAGAGCAGCTCCTGGCAGATATTGAGGCAGTTTATCTCAATTTAATATCGTAAATGGGGTGTGGACAATGAAACTGTACACAAACTTTGATGATCCTCCTGTGACTCTGGCAGTCGATGATGTTTTATGAATACATCTGTGCAAAGCTGGAAGTTCAACAGACAAGCAGATGATTAGATAGGAAAAAAAACTTTTCTTCTCTTTCATCTCATTTTTTTGGAGCAAACAGACCCGTTAATAATGTGATACGTGCAATCCTGCACTAAATAAACCAACCCTGTCTCCAAAACACTACTTACGTATACAACTCATATAACTCATTTACTAAGTTATTTAATAAGTTAACTATCAATCTGGCAATATTTAATCAATTGGTCTATAAAATGTCAGAAAATTGTAAAATATTAGCATTCACCAGCATTTTTTAAATTGCTTGTTTTGTCTGACCAATTAGACCAACATCCAAAAATCTTCATTAAACTAAAAGAATATATTAATTATAAATTTTCTGGAGATTGACTAGAGCTGAAACGATAAGTCGATCAGTTGATCAAACTCATTTGCAATCACACACGTGTCACTAAGAAATGTAATTTCCTTGTGGAATCTAAAGCAGTAATACATGTTTATGGTTATGTTTAGACAACTAAAGCACTTGTTTAAGGTTCAACTCTGAAAAAAATCAACAGTGACTTGAAGCACAACATGGGACACATCATCTGTTTAAATATTTATCAAATAACCAAAATCTTTTCCTGAGGTTAAGGTTAAGTCTTGCGATATTCTATATTGTAGTTTTTGTCAACAAAACGTATGAAGAAACTAAAATCGACGTTTTAGTCCATCTCTCGATACTTTCCCATTTCTTTCCTACTGAATATGTAAATCATTAAAGCCACAAATACATTTTCGTTTTTAGATATCAATTATTCAAAAAGAAGTAAGTAATTTGTAGAGCCCGACCGATAAAGGATTTTAAGGCCGATATCGATACAAATATTTGGTGATTTAAAAATCCGATATTCCGATATATCGGCCAATATATATTTAAAAAAAAGAAATCCAGAAACGCGTAACAAAACATTAACAGATTTCTCTAACATTAGTTATTTGTAGTTATTTATGAGTCCTCACTAAAATAATATGATAATGCAGTTTAAAAACGTTTGTTTTATTGTCACAACAGCGGAACATCAAAATATATTAAAATTCTGGTAAATAAAATGTATAAAAATTAGGGCTGTCAAACGATACATTTGTTTAATCGCGATTAATCGCCAAATTTCTATAGTTAATCACGATTAATCGCATGTTTATCACATGAATAAAATTGTATTATTTTGCATTTCAGAACTGTTTTTAAGTACATATTAACAATGGAAAGCTATTCTTACCGGTGTATCTTAATTGGGAATCAAATTAATGCACAGAAAGTTACTTTATGAACTTGACTTTAAGATTTGTATTTGTTTATTTTTTATTTACTGTAAACAAAAGAAACGTGTGAAGTAGTACACAATTCCTCTAAGTACCTAACCTAACTGAGATGTAACACTAACACTTTGCTATTACAGTACAAACAAAATGGTCCAAAAGCCAGATGCCACAGCAGGAATGTGTAACCTTTAAATTTTTTTTAATAAGGAATGTAACAATTCTCCTGGACAGAAAAGGGGGTGGACAATGTCCCAATGACAAAAACAGTCAAAAAACGATACAAACAACACAGTCCTAAAACCGTATGCTGATATACATAGTCAATATAGTGCAGTAACTTCTAAATAATTTTGATTACTCACTGACGTCCAGTGATCACTGGTTAATGAGACAGCGTTTGCAGCACTCTGCAGCAGTTCCAGTTGGGCTGCTTTCTCCGTGTCGTACAGGCTGTGTATGCATGAAACTACTGTCCCCCTCGACAACTTTTTAAAAGTAACCTTTCCATTCAGAATCTTATTGGCATCCATTTCTGCATCTCGCCCTCGCCACCCACTCAAAACGTAACGTTAGCCTACTACTCGTTGGCCGGCTCGCAAGCCCAAACAAGTGCAGGCGTGCCTGTTGTTTTGTTTCCGGTCTAGCTAGATCCGGTGTGGTGTTGTAGTTACTAGTTGTTGCAACAGCATGTGAAAAAAACGACAAAGTTTGCTTGGCCCAAAAAGAACGTTAATCTCGCGCTAAAAAAATTTACGCCGTAAAAATGGGTTTGCGTTAACGCCGTTAATAACGTGTTTAACTGACAGCACTAATAAAAATACAAACGTAAGATATGAAACTTGTGTGTTGCCAACAGGGTAGAGTGCCCTCTGGTGGACAAACTATGCAACGCCAACACTCATAACATGGTTGAAAGGTGTTTCGTCCGTTTTTATTTTATTTTTTAAATATTGATTTATTGGCCATTATAATGCAGACACCGATCGGGCTCTAGTAATTTGTTATTTTAACTGTGGATTAGGGCACCTGGATGGTATATTTGGGATGGACTAAAAATAAAACATTGATTGTTTGATGTAAATTGTTGTTAGTTTTAATGTTTTTTTATGTTGAAACTTTTTAGGCTGCTGTCTTGGCTGTGACTCCCTTGTAAAAAGAGATTCTGAATCTCAATGGGAATATTCCTGGTGAAATAAAATAAAATAAAAAAGTATATGAACATATTTTGTAGGAGACAGCATTGGCACCCACACACACCCTGCACTGCACCCATTTATCCATCTAAATTTGGAAACAGAGGTGAAAATCTCATCCTCACCCTCTTTAAAAAAAGCACCGTCTCTCTGTATGCAGTGTGTTTTGGGCACCATCTGTTAGTGTTTGTTACCTGTCCACGTGACAGCGTTTGACGACGCTGAGGAGCCCCACGTTGAGAGGAGCGAGGCGCTCCCTCTGTGACAAAGACCAAAACGAGGTAGTCACAGCATGGTCACTCCTCTCAGCCTCCAGAATTACTCATCGCCGAGGGAGCTGTGCTGAAGCATACATGTGCTTGCATACATGTGTAATCCACTCAGTATTTGCATTCATTTAAAGCCTTTTGGCAGTTTGGTGCTTTGAATTGTCCCTTTAAAGACCTTCAACTGCTCCCCGGATATGAATTATGACTACAAAAAAAGCATTGTGTGTGTGTGTGTGTGTGTGTGTGTGTGTGTGTGTGTGTGTGTGTGTGTGTGTGTGTGAGAGAGAGAGAGAGAAAGAGCGAGGGGTGTTGTTTGACAAATAGAAACAGCCCGCGATAAATCCAGGTGCTTACAGCTTAACGAGTCTCGGCCCTAAATTACAGGGCCGGATCAAGGGAATGTGCATCCATGATGGCGAAATCGATTTCATTTAGAAATCATTAACCACAGCTCTTAGAGTGACAGCAAATAATAAAAAGCAGAGAGGGTGGCCAGTTCAGGGAGCTTTGGGCCACTTTCCACTCCGGCTTTGTTCAGGGACGTGGAGCGTTCGACAGCAAAGTTTTAACCTTTTTTGTTCTCCTGTGTCAAGTACATTGCTTATATTGTTCAGATTTTCACAGGAAGTATTACCACTGGCTGGAACATCAATATCTTTTGTCACACGTGTCAGAACGTGTTCAGTAGTCAAAGACCTTTATGTATACGTATAAGGTCTGTTTATTGCTGTGAATTGAATGTGATCTCGCTTGATCCTTGTTTTAAATTGGATTTTTTTTTTTTTAACCATGAATCGGATTAGTCAAAAATGTCGTTTCGGCGGCCGGTTAGCACAGTTAGTAAAGCAGGCACACATATGCAAAGGTGTAATCCTCGATACAGAAGGTCGAGGGTTCGAGTCTGACCTGTGACGGTTTTCCTGCATGTCTTCCCCCCTCTCTCTCCCCTTTCATATCTCAGCTTTCCTATCAAATAAAGGCAGGAATGCCCTGTTTGTTTTTTTTGGTTTGGTTTTATATTGGTCTGAAGGAATGACACATTTGCAAGGTTTCAGATGGTTTCAATATTCTGCATTGGTTTATTAGGTTGTCAGATAGATATTCAATGAACACCACCACATATGGAAAGAAACATTGAAATTCACATATATCTAAATGCAAATACAAGAGCAGGAGGGGAGGCGTAGGCGGAGGAGGACATAAATTGCTGAAAGCAGGCAGCAGTGTAGCGGCAAGATGCAGTGCTGCCTATTGTTGGTGTGTACGGATAGAATGTGTGACTAAATCACTATATGGACTTCCTAGTGTTTGCTGGGATCAGTCTAGAAAATATTTTTGGTCTTTCTTATCTACTCTCATGTCATCAAAGTGAATGGAGCAGTTGATAGAAAATGTAGCCTATATATTCTTGTGTGTCTCATTAAACCTTTAGAACATGGCGAACGGAACCATGCTCTGGGTAGCTTTGTTCTCCGAGCTCTTAACTGCTTTCAGAATCAACTCACAGAGGTCAAACCAGTAGATGATAGGATATTTACGCAATATTTGTTAAAGGCATAATATGTGTTAAACCATTCTGAAATAAGTATTGTGGTGCTGCATAGATGTCCCAGCCTACAAATCCTATCCTACAGAGTAAAGAAAAACTCTGTGTTTGGTACAGATCCTCGCAAAAATCACATTATAATCATTTACATTTTTTAATAGTGATACAAAAATGATCATTCCCTCCGATATGATGAATCCTATCGCAATCGCAACATCAGTCAAAATAGATATTTTCTAGGGGTGCACGATTCAGAAAATATCACGATTCGATTCAATATTGATTTTTCGGCTCAAGATTCGATTCAAAATCG
This sequence comes from Sander vitreus, assembly GCF_031162955.1. Taxonomy (NCBI): domain Eukaryota; kingdom Metazoa; phylum Chordata; class Actinopteri; order Perciformes; family Percidae; genus Sander; species Sander vitreus. The sequence goes on from NC_135859.1 coordinate 28,012,310, forward strand.
ATTTTCAATTCAAAAATGATTCTCGATTAAAAAGATTATTCACAGTATGTAAATGTAGTTACTTTTCCCATGTGATTGCAATAGACATTTTAAATCGGTAGAGCTTGAATCGCGATACAAATGTGAAATCGATTTTTTTTTTGCACACCCCTAACATTTTCCTCATATCTTGCAGCACTAATACACACCACAAAACACTGGCAATCAGATTATTTCATAACACGGCCAAAATGTCACTGACATGTCACTCTGCTACACAAATCTAAAATCCAACAATGACAAAGTAAGATTTGTGATCTATCAAGATTTGAGATGAGATGAGTTTCAGACTTCATCTGAAATAATCAACCACTGTTAAAAAATAATTGTGAATCATTCCTCAATTTGTCACCTCAAACAGATTAAATTACATACAACTATACAGAGCAATATACAGCTAGCTGACCTTTATTTGAGTCTCCAAGAACAATCGAAGAACATTAGCCAAATGACCGGGATATTCAAAGGGTCCTTTCCCATCAGCCTCCTTGATCAGACTAATCATCCTTCCGGTGGCTGTCTTTATCTCCCCTATTAACCCTTTCAAACACTCGGTCATGTTGGAGCACTCATCTGCTGTTTGACATGATTAGTTCCCTGCCGGGGGCACTCCCTTTAATGCAGTAAAGCATAGGAAAGCGAAGGTGAGGAAGATAGAAACCGACGGCTCCTGCCTGCTCGTCACTTGGGGGGGAAGAGGAAGAGGAGGAGGAGGCGGCATTGACGGCCTCATCTCTGGCTCTGATTATCTTCTCATTACAATCAGACGGGAGCCACTCGAAGAAGAGGAGAATGTGTAATTACGCTCAAATCTCCCATGACTAAAACAGAAGATAATAAGCAGGGCTAGAACTGTGTGCTTACATCTAATCATTCAGTTTATTTAGTCATTCGTTCTGCAACCACATTTGACTATGAAGATTTTTTGGGAGGTTCAGGTGGTAGCTGTTAAATAAGTAAACACCTGACTTATAGCAGCATTGTTTGGAAGCCAGAAATATTTTGCTTTCATTTTAAAACTGCATAACATGTGTTTAAACATGAGGCTGAGTATGTAACTTTTGGTTTTTCTTGATTTTGCTTTTATTCCTGGGTTAATATATGTTGATAACTAAAAATGTATAAGCTTTGGTTTATCAGAAAAAGTTCAAAGAAAACTTCTTCTTCTTATAACCATGCATCACACATGGCTGCATCTGCCCAGCACGAGATAGAATACACCATTTCCCAAAATGTCAGGGCGACTGAAGCATGTAAATAGTTACATTTCAATTGACGCAGCGATTTGAATGGTAAATGGCTGACCTCCAATTTTCCCAGAGAATGGCTGGCAGGGAGAAATGGAGGAGAATAAAACACATATCCAGTAGACCAGAGGGAATCAGGTTAACCAAGCATGCTCCATCCTCCTCACTATTGTATGACTGAAGCGTTAAGTGTGTGGACAACTAGAGAAATCACTTCAAAAAGTTGTTATGAGAAGATACAAGAGCAAAAGAACTAAACTTTTTTTGCTCCCCTCACAGCTTGGAGACAACCGCCTGCCAGCCGCTCAAGACTGATGAGAGGAAATCGGCGGACACCAGGGTGGACACGGCGAACAGACATGGCTGCATCAAAGGAAAAAGACGCAAACACCACAGTCATCGCAGGGCCAGGAGGTGAGTTAGTCTTTGCGCTTTCACAAATGTCGAGCAGGAGCACTTGGAAACCGTCAGGAGAGTTTTTCTTTTTTAAGATTATTTGGCATTTAAGGGCCTTTAAGTGATAGGACAGCTTAGACATTAAAAAGGGGAGAGAGAGAGGGGCAATGACATGCAGCGGCGACTGCGGCGAGGATTGAGCCTCCGTACATGGGGTGCACGCTCTACCAGAGGAGCCACCCAGGCGCCCCCAAGGAGAGTTTTCTGATCTCAAAGAGAGAGTGCTTGGGAGAGAAAGTTGTTGGATTGTTGATCATCATGAAACATTTCAGATCATGAATGGTTTACGTTATTTGTTTCCCGGTGCTGATGATGAAACATGTTAACAGTACACCAAAAACACCTCCAGGGCTTGACTCTCAGTGAGAAAACAAGAGCTAATCTCTATTTTCTAGTGTGGGGAATGTAAATAGTCTTATCAGGTTGGGCTCAGTGGAGAAATACAAACATGAATTCCACACTGTGTCTTTCAGATCCTCTCTTTTCACCGGCACTTTGAACCAAAAGTCTCCTTCACACAGTGAGAATAGTTTTCAGGCTTCTTATTCTAAGGTTGGAGATATATTTTTTTTTAAGAAACCTCTCAATTAATCTGACATTTTGAAAGCCTTTTGCAGTTACACAGCAGGGAAGCAGCCAGTGATATGTAAAACATAACTGAAGCCGCATCGGAAGGTGATGGAGAGGATCATAAACATGAATCACTTCTCTGTGGATGAACTTTACCCGGTGGCTGCTTCTCTTTGTTTTTTAATTTAACAGCAAGCGCCGAGAACACACAGGCATGAAGGCTTCTGTTCTGATAATCATTTTTCTGGTTTGTGCATTCAAGACATCTGATAGAAAAGATGGTGGTGTTATCTTTGAAACTAAGAGCTTTTTCTGAGTTGAAGTTACACTAGAGGACTTCAGTAACTCGAAATGGCAGCGAGATGTACAAAGTCGGTTGAAACTTACTGAGGAATCACAAGAGATGTCTTCAGCAAAGTGGACACAGCACAGGAAAGGAAGGAATATTTTAAGAGCATACCACAGTCATATCTAGTCCTTCATGCTACAAAGGAATCTACCAGGAAATGTGTCCTTGACACAATGCTTTTTTGATGCATGATTGTGAGTTTCAACGCAACCTAAAAATACGATAAATTCAAGCCACCCGCCAGTTGAATACTCTTTGAATATCATAATAATCACAATAATAATAGTCAATATAAAGAGCACTTTTCGGGCAAAAAGCACAAAGTGCTATTCAGAGTTGGAAAAATAAAACATGTTGACACAAGTAACAGCTGCATGAGGTAGAAAATGGTAATCAATTCGTATAAGAAAGTAAGAAAGAAAAAAAAAATAATAAACATACACCCACATCAGAATAAAACAAAGAATGTGTCATAGTTGTTTTGAAAGGCTGTTCAATAAATGGGTTTTATGAATGAATGAATGAAATTTAAAAGCAGTGACAGTGTTAGCAGACCTGATGCTAAGTGGAAGGCTGTTCCACAGACAATGAGTCAACGCGGCAAAAGCTTGATCACACAAGTTTTTAACCTGACTTCGGTTAAAATACCCAAAGTGGTGGAGCTCAGCGGACAAGGACAAGGAGTTAGAAGTTTATGCTCTGGCGCCAGAACATGCAAAGCCTTGTTTGTGAGTAATAGCACATTAAAATGAAATCTTAAAGAGATTGATTTTACAAATCCACCAACTCTCTGAAACAGTACCAATATTTTTCTGATAATTACTAACCACAAAGAAAATGCCTCTAAAATGTTACCTTTGTCTATGAGATTGTAATCATGTATCTGAGGATCTGCTAGTCAAGAGTAATAGATGGAACAGCAGCTGCATCCACAAATATTTCAAGCAAATATTTAATGGCATCAAAAGTGGCCAACAATTGAAGAAATGCATGAAAAATATTGTTTGAGTTTATCCATTTCCACTTCGTAAAAAGTGGCTAATGAGGTGGATTAATTTCCAAAGTCTTTGTCTTAGTTACAAATCACTGCGAGTTGCTGCCTGAGAAAACTCTCCTCTGTTGAGAAAGACATTTGTTCTTTCGATTTTTATCTTGTTAATTGGCTGGCAGCAACCCAATTTAGCAGAGCAAACAATGTTAATTATAACATGAAACCACAAGCCACTGACAGCGACTTGCTTTTAGTAGCGGTATGTTAGCTACAGTGTTTTAGAAAGTGTTTGTTACCAAACCTGGTTCACTAGAAAAGGAGCCCCTGAAATGAACCATTTTCATTTAATTCTGTTGACTTAGTAAAAACATGTAATTACCTAAAAAAAAACACTAGAAACATCAGAAATCCACCTAATCACAACTGCACTAACTCTAACTACTCAACTGAGTGATGCATATCTAGGTCTAGGATGTAGTATACATTTATACACATTCCATGTATTCGTGCATGATTGCGGCCGGGGAAGAAAGCAACATGCTCTTCAGAAAAATAGGCTGCATTCAGCATCAAGCATATTCTCATCAGATGACCCCAAATCCCTTTTTCATACACCATTGTTTTGCACAATTACCATTCCCAGTGTATCGACTGTTTTTATTTATTCTTCCTTTCATTCTCTCGACCTCATCAAAAGAAACCGTTTCTGCTGGCAAGGAAAAATGCAAATGCTTGCCTTGTGCTCTCTTTCTACAAGGCCAGAATGGTAGAGGTGTTAATGAGTGACAAAGCGTTCTCATTACCAGAAGAGGGTACTTGGGCTTGGCCGGTCTAATCAGTCCTAATGCATTTCAGTTCTTAATGCTCCCAAACTGCCGACTACACCAAGCAGGGCCATTTATTATTGCGAGACAGTCTTCTGCATCCAATGAAACAGGCATAACGTCTCCAGAGCTCTGTGGTCGCATATATCAAGCGGGAGTGCAGTTTATCACTGTCTGGGTGTTTTCTGATCACACTCACCTGCTGTTTTGTGCAACATAAAGGTACATTTCCTTCAATTTTGACATAAATGGCAAACTATTACCCTCCAGTAAGCATGAACGTGCTTAAAAATGTGTCTGATACGGCTACTATTTGCAGATATTTGAATGTATTTTGTCCAGAGTCTAATTGTGTGCTATGAAAATACAAACCTCAAAAAGGATGTACCCATTTGTGTCATTAATGAGGAAAAAAATCATTTTTAACTGAAGAAATTCCATTTCTGTAGCCTCACTCTTTATTCAAAGCAACAGGTGATTGTGTGACTTGCGGGTTTGATTGCTTTGAGGCGATATTTAGTTTCCATGCATCGTTTTCCTTATTTAAGTCCCCGTAGCTAATTTAAGTTATTGGGAAGCCACTGATCTCAACAATCAGGTTTTCCTTTATTTAGTTTGACGTTCTTTTAGGTTGTTCAGTCGAGAAGCAGCTATGCGCTTCTGTTTCATGAGTGAATCCAAACAAACATGATTGGTTGTCATTCCTGCATGTCCTTTAATAAAGCTGAAGCTTCCTCACCTTCCCCACGTCTTTGAGTCACGGTGGGCGGCGCCAGATGTTTTTTGAGGAGGAATTTATAAGAGTTGAAGGCGTCAGACCTCTATCTCAATTATAATAATAAATTAATATCTATTTTGTTGATTCACAAGTCTCCTCGTAAACGGGGGATATTTTCCCTGTTGGAGGAACGACTGAGCCAATGAGAGCCTTCGTAAGTTGGGAAGATCATCTAACTGTACCAGAGCCATAATATGGAGTCAACTGTGGATGAAATCACCACAGCTGGCTGAATTAGGTCTGCATATACCAATTATTTTCAGTATCGGTTAATCTGCGGTTTTATTTTTTACATTGGAGAACCTGAAGCCCATGAATATTTGGTGTTTTGCTTGAGAAAAAAGACCAAAACAGTTGCAGATTAACTTGCTGTCGTTTGATTAAGCGACTTACTGCGCTACGCTAAGCATTGAAGTCACTTCTTCAAAAGAAAGCTGCTACAGAAAAACAGATGTTTTTTGCCCTTCTTCCCAATGGGAGTTTGGAAAGATTGAATATGTCTGGTACTTGATGAAATGGGTTGGAACGATTCAAAGGTTAGTTGTTTTTAGGACTGGCCTGACAGCAGGTTGGAGTGCACAGCAACATTGAAATAGAAATAGTTAAAGGAACTTGACGTTTTACAAATGGCATGTTTTTTTTGATTGGTGTGACAAATGCTAAGATAGCTGCCTTTAGTCGCCATAAAGGCTTCTGTGTAGACTAGAAATGACTGAGTGGATGGATACATCATTCTCGCCATCAGCATTAATTATTAATTCATAAAACAGTTCAGTGTGCATGTACCCATTTATTTCTCTGTCTGAGTAAATGGGCATGTTGGTGCAATAACTGTAGTACCTCATGTCTCCATGCCACCTCCCTCCTCTGCCTTATTTACTACCCTACAATTAATGATGTAAACACTCCTTCACTCCTACATGAAATTCACATAAATTCTGGTTTAACCTACACCAGACAGCTTTTCTAGTTTTCCCAATGAAGCTTATTTTTTAACCTCATTATCAAAGGCAAGGTGAGTTGCAGTCAAAAGCATATTCTTGCACATCTCTCCTTTACTCACCCTGCATGCCCACTCACACCCACCTGTCTTTTTCTTTCTTATGAGATTCAGTCGGTCTGCACTTTAAAGTGTCATTCAAGGAGCCTGTGATTCTTCAAAGGCCCTCGTCTCCTTTTTTATAAATCGTCATCGTCATTTTTCAGAGAGCAAATGAAGTGGACCTCTGGTCAGCAAACAAGCTATTCAACAGATGGAGCGGAAACGTTTCTTTTCTTTGTAATGATGAATTTACACGTCAAGAGGAGAATGGACACAATAAGAATATCTCAGGCTAGCATGAGCACTTCTGTGTCTGTGCACATGGAAGTGTGTGCTGGTGTGTGCAGTGTCCAAAAGTGGCACCATCATAGAGGTCCATTTAAGAACTAAATGAAACAGGTTTTTGTTACTGGATTAAATCGTGACACTAAACTGCTGGAGGACTCTTTTAAGATTTAAAACTCTCATCTCCAGTACTTCAAAACATACCTAGTTAGTCTAACAAGAAGGTTCTGTATGAATTAAAAATGAATTAAATATGTGTATTTAGTTTTGTTGACACTGTCAAATCACACACTCATGAAGGCAATTAGTTGTTCACATGCATTGCTGCTGAAGTGAGGTTCTAAGGTTCATTGATAGTGAATGCTTGAAGTGTATGTGCTGTACTATATGGTGTGCTTGTTCGGAAAAACAGAAAGAAAGGAAAAAAGGATGAGACAATCGTACATGTCTCAGAGTCAACAGCCAATAGGAACGCCTAGAGATGAATCGTTTTCAAATCAAAATGGTGATTTGAAAGAATGCGATTAGCTAATCGTGACGACCGTTTTTTCCATAAGATACATGCTGTAATAATGTTACGTATCACAGATTGTTTAAAGAAATGTACTATTATATGTACTATACTATTTTCACTGGATTTTTCATTTATTTTTTTATTACTTTATATGACATGATCGTAGAAGGTGCAATATATAGCTAAAAAACATAATCGCAATATCTGTCAGAAAAATCGCAATTAGATTTTTTGCCCCCAAATCGTTGCCGATCGAATGCCTGACCAAGCTACTGAAGTTAGCTATGGGCGCTGGCAGTGGATGGGATGTATCACAGAGCTATCTCGGCCTCTGAGTGAGGCCATGTTGTCAGCAGCCTCGACTTCAGTGGAGCTCACTGGCATGTGATCTGTTTTGTACTTTGTACTTGTACCAGTCTTGATAGGATTTTATCATCCTGCTGTGATGGGATCATCTCGTGTGGGACATTTGGCTCACAGATAATCTTGCTTGTGTGTTGTCAGGGGGAATCAGGATGCATTTGTGTGCAGTTATGCCAATGATAAGTCATGTGATTATTTTACCCCACCCTTCCTGTTAAGGTTATTTGTCTTGAAATAATTTAGGGGAAAAAAAGACTGAGTTTCACTCTTAGCATTAAACACACACATAGAAAAATGTAAGCAACATTAACACTGTCATATCCCATAATACAAGTAGGTGAAGGACTTCACACACAATTCTCACACAGTAGAATCATGTTATAATGTAGGTTCTGCTTGCTTTACCTGGTCGCTCACCAGTTAGTCATTTGAAACTGTGAATATAATTTATACAAAGCAGGTTTGAATCCCACTTCTGACAGATACATTTCCTTAGCATATTCATGTCATACTTTATATCATAGCACATTTGTATCTACCCCTTATTGTTTATTCTACATCCTGTATTTATTCTATATATTACTTTGCACTTTACTGCTTTTTACACTTGTGGTTAGATGGTAAACTGAATTTTGTTGTCTGAAAACGTGTGGAGGTGAATAGAATTAAAGTTTGTGGTGATCACAGGATCGAAAAAAAATACATTAAAAACACACACAAACAAAACACACTGCCATCTGTTGTCATAGGGACTATGTCTTCAGTAGTTCCAATTAAAGCCGCCTACACGTGATAAGCGATTTGCTCTCTGCGCACCGCTAGTTAGAGCGCAGAGAGCAGAGCGCAGGTCGTCATTGAGGGTGGCAACGAAGCTATTTCCCGTTGCTAGGTAACGACAGCTGTTATCTCATTGGTTGTGCTTCAGAAAGGTCAGCGGCAACTAGGTCAAAGTTCAAATAATTTGACCTTTGAGCGCAGCGCAAAGCGGCAAATCCAAGCGGTGTGCGACGCCAGGGGTAGCACAGCGCATAGTTGGGCGCCACCGCTCTCCCCATAGGAAATAAATGGAACGGCCAACAGGCAGTGTAGGCGGCTTAAGACATCTTTCAATTCTTTCAATTCTATTTTCCGATACTTTGAGCACCACCAACGAAACTCAGGGTAATTTCGGTGAACTAACCTATTAACACAGCAGATTAACTATATGCTGTAAATCAAATTCCAAAAGTCCAGATATTGGGATTCAGAAGCTGTACGGTAACTCTTACTGCTGAGATTTCACATTTCATATCCCGTCACTGAATGAACACAGATGTATCCCCTTTGCTCTGTCTCTGCTTGCAGCCCCTCCTTTGATGAGGAACTATCCCCCCGGCCCAAGGGGAAGAAGAAGAAGAGAAAGTCTGAACGGAAGAGGAAAAGGAAAAGGTGAGTTCCAAAAATGAGATGACTCTGCAGTGAGGTGTATTGTGCTTTTTGTCCTGTTTCCTGAAATAAATAAACTCAGGGAGGAGTACAGGACAATGTTTGGTACTTTAGAGCTCATGTTTATTTGTCTTCCGGCTTTAGGTCTCCTTCCTACAGCCTGTCGCCACTGAGGAAGAAGAAAAAGAAGAAGAAGAAGAGCTCCAAGAAAAGCAAGCGGCATAGGTAGTTCTTGCATACTACGACAATATTTGCGAAATGGCATGACATTTATTTTTAGGTGACTGAAATCTTTTTTTTCTTTTCTTCCTGTAACAGGTATACCTCCAAAAAGTCAAAACACAGGTATATGTGGGATTATTGCAAGATTTTGTGCATCATTTTAGCGTGTCTTGTGGCTGTGGGTGTGTCATTTCTAAAGGTTAAAACATGTCATTAAAAGAGCTAACTTTAAAGGCAAACAGTTCTCACCTGGATATAATTATGTCATAAATAAATGGTAACCATTTAGCGTCTGTTTTTGTAAGATTTCAGACTTAAAAGTCATTTCTCCTTACGTATCAGTAAGACAGCAGGCTGTATGTGCAGGCTGTGTCTGTCTTCATGCGCCTCGCTCATGATTCTATTCTCTTTCATCCCACCAGCTCTTCAAGTTTAAAACATAAGAGGAAGGTTGAGCGCAAGCACAAGAAAAGGTCAGTCTGATTGCTGCATCGGAATCATGTACTCTCCAAATCTTACACAACTTTTTTGGCCCCCCCATCCCCACCTCCTCTTTCTTCCCCATGGTAAGCCCAACCACCCATTTCACAACACCAATTGCTGAGGAAGAAGCATCCTTCAAAGTGCTCTCATGTAAGGGGGGGGGCACGATGGGTGAATACAGAAACATGCAGGCTTTTATTTTTCTGAGCAAAGCGTGAAAAACCATCGTTAAAAAAGGAAAACCGTTTGAAAGCTTGAGCCACAAAGAGAGGCAAAAACGGGTGAAAGAGGGTAAGAAAAACCAATTTCATGCTGTGATCTTGCAACATTTTATAATTTGACTTTAGATGAGCGGGCTGTTGTTTGTAAGCACAGAGACGAGTTCAGTTGCTGCTTACTTCCACAGAAACCACTGCTTTCCAGCTTACTTCAGCTCTCTCTTTTGTGCTCTTCATGTCTACGCTGTCCTATTTTTCAAACACGGTTCCTAGACATCAGAGAAAACAAGATCCAAACATTTGGCAATGCCAACAAATTAACATAAAATGCAAATTAATACAATTATCCCATGCACTTAGGGATTATTACAGACATTTGGGTACACTCATTGAGTTTTAAATAAAATAAAGGGTTTAGATAATCTAGCTAAACTGTTAGCCTGTTTACTCTGTCTGTTACTCTGACTGCTCGTGTTTCTTGCACTTACACATTTTGCTATGTTTCCTAATCTCAGCAAATAATTTAGTGAATTATGGATAGTTTTATGTTGGTAAAAAATGTTAGCAAATCTTAACATCTTAAAGTAACTATATGTAACTTTTAAATGTTTCTGAAACTGTGTAATGTTCCATTTGATGATCATAAATGACCTGTAACAGCAAACAAGACTAACAGTGAAAAGAACGCCATTTTTATGTAGTTTTTATTAATGCTTGACGAACTAGTAAAAGCTAAAAGGGAAAGTGAAAGACAACGGGCGAAATCCGAGTCACACTCTGTCGGGCTTTCAACAGATGGAGACAATTACGGCATTGTAAATGATTTAAAAATGTTCCCTGAATTGCCCTTCAGGTATGTAATATGTCTATTTCATTCATAAAATAACTTTAGATTGCGCAATGTGGTTGTACGTCTGTAGTAGCTTCATTTGACCATCACTAGTCAGTAGCCAACATTAAATGAATTCTCCCTTCCTTTTAGGACAGACGTTTTATTCCCTTTAGTCCGTGTTTGTGTTGGCCTACTATTTTCTTTTCTCTTGCCCCCCTGTACTTGTGTAAAGCGTCCTTGGGTTTCATGAAATGCGCTATATAAAATAAAATAAAAGTTATTATTACATTGGTTGCTACAACAATCTCTTAATGCTTTGGCTCATGACACAGTGACAGTGATACCCAGTATAGCTCACGATACATCCAAAGTTGGCTAAGTTACTGCATGCAAAACTTGAAATGCAACGATGCATCTGTAACATATTCTCTTGTTGTAAATGAATGAATATCTGTCTGAGCAAAACATTCATCACGACTATTTGACCTCCCCGTAACGCTTCTCCTAGACCTTTACGACAGCAGGTGTGGTAAAAACACTACCGCTTTTATCCAAAAAGGCCGCTGAAATCAACACAAACTGGAAGTTACATATAGCCACTTTAAACAAAGATAAAATATTGAATAAATGTCAGAAACCGATTAAAGCAATGACCGAAGAGACGTAGGCTGAAGGTGGAGCTTAATACGCCTACCCGTTACACAAAACAAAAAGAGTTTATGGGACAAACAGTATGTACAAACTACAAACGTAATCAGTAATATCTGCAATGGTATAGAACAGATGACGTATGAGAAGCTGGAATTGGTACTTAAATAACATTCTCGATTAACTGAAAATTGCTGTCAAGTACTTCCTGTTGATTGATTAATCATATTACGCTTAGCCCCTTATCCACTCGTGTCTTCTCTCCTCATCACCTCCTTCAGTTCACGGACTCACTCGCGGCGGAAGCGACGCTATCGGAGGTCAGAGTCGGACAGTTCTTCTTACCAATCTTCCACAGACGACAGGTAGGAACCCATCCCTCCCCCTTCTTACCTCCCCTTACTCCCTCAGTTTCTCTTATCAGCTCGAGATGTCTGCCGAGTTCCTGGTCACACACAGCGATGACTGATAAGGCAGAGGTGACTTCCTGATCTCAGGCACGACCAGCCCTTATCACAGCTTCACAGGAAGTGGCCCCATATTCACCCCACAGATCGATGCACTTAATTATAATGACATATTGCAAAATCTTGAAAGATGAAGGATGTTTTTCACAGGTTTTAGGGATTATACTGAACAGAGTTGACAGCATGATGATCTCTAGTAGCCAGTAGAATAACTGGACTCTTCCACTGGTGATGGTTAATCTTCATCATTAAGATCAATCATTGATTGCTGTTGAATGCAGAATATTGCATTTAGAGTCAGAATGGCATCCTTAGGAACAGCTCAATTAGTGAACTCTGACACATATAGTTGAACTCAAATTGAAGTCCAATTTAAAGGTCCCATGGCAAGAAAATTTCACTTTATGAGGTTTTTTAACATTAATATGCGTTCCCCCAGCCTGCCTATGGTCCCTCAGTGGCTAGAAATGGTGATAGATGTAAACCGAGCCCTGAGTATCCTGCTCTGCCTTTGAGAAATTGAAAGCTCAGATGGGCCGATCTGGAATCTTCCCTTTATGTTGTCATAAGGAGGAAGGTTACCTCCCCTTTCTCTGTTTTCCCCGCCCAGAGAATTTGGCCCGCCAATGAGAAAGAGAGAGACATCATGGCTTGAAAAGAAGCGAAGCATGGCAGTTGGTCAAGGCCACACACACACACACACACACCTATATAAAAGAGACTTCAGATACAGTATTAGGGGACCACTGAGGCCTATATAAAAGAGACTTCAGATACAGTATTAGGGGACCACTAAGGCCTATATAAAAGCATCAAAAAAGCAGCATGTCATAAGGGTTAACATTAACCCCAAAATTAAATATTCTAAAATAAACGTTTTTAAATCTGTCTTTCTTACTCATTACTATGAGTTTATGGGATTTTAAGAAGAGGAAATCACAATTAAAAATCAAGATATATATGAAGCTTTAAACTCCTTTTTTTTTACACTGATGAAAATCAATCCCTTATCAGCTAATCTACACAGGTAGAATAACGCTCAAGAAGCCATTTCTTCTTTGGTTTTTCTATGATTACTATGATTCTATGAAACAGTTTACAATTCCTTTTTCGAGATGGCCAAAACAAGACAACAACAACCGAAATGTTGCTGAAGTAAATCCAGATATTTCACTAACATCAAATGTGCATGAGTGATACTTATTGTCATGTTCTCTGGCGTGCAGAATTGGCTGTAAGGGAAAAGAAGCATTTATGTCTCGATGCTGTGTCATGAAAACTAAATCCAGCATTTTCCCACAGACACCATCTGCAGAAATCTGTGGTACATCAGGCATTAGGAGACCTGGCAGTCGTAGTAGAGGAAACCAATGGAGTGCTTGACCACACGGACATGAAGTGGAGATCTGCAACCAAATCAGTGTGTAAAACGGCTCCAAAATATCGCTCCATCCTCTCAACTGCCACCGTAAGTACACTTTAGGACTCTAATGATGCTGCGGCTGGTTCAGTTTGATTTCTCAGTGATGACCATGTGAAACAGCTTATTGTTAGTCAAAATAAAATGCCTACAGTGAGGCGGTTGGGTTTGGAAAAACTTTAGCTCACTATTTGGATTTGGATTGAATTTAATTTGAATTTGTTGAAGATTTTCTGTCTGAACCCATTCAGCTGTCCTCTAAAGGATCAGTATTTACAAAATCCAAAAACTATGCATGGCCTGACGGAGCTCATTTTATGAGTTCTTTTCTTTGCAATAATTTTGTCAGTTCTTTATTTTCTGTTTGTAAAACTAACGCCATTGGTGCAGAAGAGCCTCCCCCCACACATAACTATAATGATACCGCTGGAAAAACACATTCTCTATATTATGGCAATATGCATATAGTGTTTTGAAAGCTTATTTTCCTTCCTGTCGGGAAATTTAAAATTTACATGAAAAAGAACACCAACAACACATTTTATTTTCAAGAGCTATCTCTCACTATACATTTTTATTCCTTTATTAAAGGTGTTATTGCAAAGTTTGTCCGGTGATGACGAATATTATGTGCCAATATTTTTAATGAATTACTTTAACAAACTCTGTGCATCGCAACCATGGTCAAGATTAAGATAATATAACACTTGGTTACAACTTTATGTGTTGACCTTAACACTGATCATGGAGACTTGTAGTCGACTCCTACAGGATGTATAAAAAGCCTGTGGTTTAGTTTAAGACCTGTCTGTGGCATACTGCATAGTGCACTGTTGCTGCAAGCAGCAGGAAGGAAGGGTTTTGTTTGTTGTCTTAGGTCATCAAAAGTGCAACACACTGTGCCTAGTCAGTACATAAAGCTTTAAGGTTAGGGACGTTGGATGCAAATCATGTGCTCATTCAATGTCAGCATAATCATTAAGACAAATAGTCTTTTTTCGCTTAGGAAGGTTCCATTCTGAGGGAAATGACCTGGAAGTATCTAAGTTGCAGCTATGATAGAGCTGGTTGTATTCTCTAAATGCTTAGGAAAGGTGCTTCAGTGCTTCCTCTCTTATCTTCTTTAGCATAGGATACACTGGACTATCCTTTACCAAAGGAAAACAGATAATGCCATCCCACAATTCCTTGCAGCAGTAACATTTAAAGTGACGCACCATTTGGCCGTTAAACAAAGAACAAACGATATGAATATCTTACATAAATTTAACAATTGTTTTCATACACTCCTACTTATTGGATTTATGTCGATGAGTGGACAGGAGGGTGAGCGTGAGCAACCATTCTACAATGCGCCAGCCATTGCGTTTCATTTTTGTAACTGATAGCCTATATTTCTTTTATTTATTTCAATTCCAATCTTGGCAATGAAGTAATATTTTTCACCAGGTTGTCAACATTTATATAGTCTGCATGAAACAACATGGTAAGAACACACAGGGCGAAGTATCTAAGATTGCGTCTTCGGAACATTGTAGGTTCACCGCGGCCGATATAATCACGTCAATAGCATCTGCCCATTGCATAATAACGTAGCCGAGTGTAAATGCATTCAGTATTTCTGAGTACCAAGGTTGTCTTTTCCTGAGTAGTGTTTCCCCTACCATTGTTTTGGGGGGCGACCCGCCCATCCAAAAACGCCCCCCCCCCCCCCTTAAAGAATGACAAAATTATATAATTATGCTATATATTCCACACAAAAAACGTATGCGCGAGATAAAGCTGTTTTCACACATACAGGCCATTCGCTTCTCGTTCCTCACTTTAAAGAGTGGACCATCCAACACTACGCTTTCACTATAATCAATGAAAGTGGCTACACCGGGCACGAGAGCAGCGCGTAGTGGTGCGTATGCTCCGCGGAGATCCGCTCTACGAGCGTAAAAATAGGACAGTCTTCTATTTATATTTTTTACGCAAGGTGTGTGCGGTCCTTTTACACAGAAATGGATCATAAAGTGTCATTATTTCTTTTAAATAAAACTTAAACGACTTAATGACTGTGAATGAGCGTATTGGCAGTTTCATTTTGAGAGTTTCTGTTTTTATTTCGTTTCCCTCACCTGCGTCGTCTGATAACAGCTGACAGTAAATTGACGTTTTCGCAGCGCTGTGCCAGCGCCAAAAAACGGAAGAAACAGCAACATTCCCAAAGCAAAAGCTCTCAGTCTCTCCTGTGACTCACACAATCCTATGCCGAGTGTGCGCAGCTTATGTAGCCAGTTAAAACATACATTCACATACACATACACTCCGCTAACCGTCCGCATACGTTACGCGTTCAATGTAGCCAAAGTCGCGCAACCTTGCCCCTATTTTCAACTGTTACTAACTGTTGCTAAATAGTTGTGTTGTGTGATATCTAAATCAATGTTTGTATTTATTTTCAAAAATGATGTGCACTAAACCATAATTGTGCTAGTGGTCACACAGTGTTTGGACACCTTCATGAATAGTTGTTTCTGAGTCACCACCCCCGCTGGAAATAATCCTAGAGGAAACACTGTCCTTGTGACCCTTCACATCTTTCCTTAACCTCATGACTTTTCCAGCGAGGTCAAGGAAAAGTGTTTAGGAAAGACATAAGCCATATATATTTTTGACTCTTCGACCGCAGCCCAAGATAAAGAATGATTATGGATTTTGGAATTATTAGCATTTTCTTGCCTCTTTGGACCAATAAAAACAACGGAAACGCACGTCAGAATTCTTTTGGTAATGCAATTGACTTTCTTGTGCTGATCTAATAAAACCCTTGAGACTCTTGTCCTGCTGTCATGAGAATATGTTTTTCAGAAGCGGGAGGTAAATAAAAAATATGGCCGTTTCACTTTGGCCCTTCTCAGTCCCATCTGGCCATCTGTTATGACTTGTCTTCCAGCAGACAGTTTCAATTGTTCAGATTGCAGATCTGACCTGCAGCTGAAATGAAACCAGGAGAAAACATCTTTAAACTGTAATTGACAGCTTTTACACGACAGACTTTGAATTTTGTGCGGTTTATGGCAGGTTCATATATTTTTTTTTTTTGAAGTGATGTTCTCCTAAAGAGCCTTATAAATACAGCAATGTCCTTAAACTCATTGTCTCATGCTTATTGGAGCATGAAATATTTTTAATTTCTCTCCAGCAATCATTAAATGATGGTAATTGCACAGACAAATGTGTTTAATTACACACCACAGGGTTTTAATTGAAATTCAATAAATTAATCCATATATTGTATCATGCGTGCTATTCAATAACCCAAAGTCTTTCAGGAGGACTTCACAGTTGGTTGCTGAGGGGTAGCCTCAAAATATTTCAGTGGTGTTTGCATTTATTTATGGGTTTTGATTTGGTAAATAAAAACATATCATTTCAAAAGTAATGCAGAATGATCTTTGCTTAATATTTCTTTCCCCAAAAAAAAGCAATCCATAAAGGGAAAGGTAGGTATGACTGGACAGAAAACCCCTCAGAAATATGAATAATCGACATGAATGTGGTTGATTATAAAATATGTCAACCTTTCCTGTAAAATATAAGTGGTGAATTGATACATTTCTTTTGTGGTGTAAGCATAAGAAAAGTTGTGGCAACAAAAGGAAAGAAAACGCAAAAGAACCTTTTGAAATGTCAAACTATCTCCAGGTGACAGTGAAGAAAGTCTCTGATTAGAATTTGTCCTTCTGTAAGTGAAATCTGTTACTCTTGAGAACGATGCGAGCGGTAAAGAGGATGGTAGAAGAACAAAGATTTGTTTAAATTTCCCTCTGGGTTGGTCTGTTGTGCTGACTTTACACTAGATGATGGGAAACCTTCACCAGATTTACCTCTCGAGTATCTCGTTATCAATAAACAAATAAAGAGAGATCATAATTTAATAAGATTAGTCAGGTATGATCCTCGGAGAGTCAGTATCTCTTTCTGTCTGCAGTAAAAAAAAAAATAATAATAAAACGTTCTAGTTCAGTGTGCAGTAGTTGTACTCACATACAAGCACACTATTAAAGCATTCAGGGACTTTTTGCTCCCGAAATATTCCAAAACAATGCACCATTAAGGAAAGAAAAAGGAACATGCCAATATAAGTCTAACTGGCTCTGGGTTTGAAGAGAGGGTTATTGTCTTTTTCTTGCAATTTACGACTAATGATGAACTTATGTTGCCCGCTCTTCCCTTTTTCTTACACCTTACCTACTTAAGGAGGAAATCTTGATTGGTAAGTCGATGCTATCCGCAGATTTAGGGATTTACTTGTAGGTCGGTGCAGGCTAATTATTTACTTCTTACAGGAGAAAGAGCACAGTCATCTGTCCCATTCTGAGGGCTTTCTTAGTTAGACTGATGGGATCTCTCTTTGTCTGCAATCCTTTTCATTTCTACATAATACCCATTTTGTGACGTTTGTTCAATGTTCTTTATATGAGGCTTTTCAATGGGGCTATTGTTTACTCTTTTTCTCTTCGAGTTAGAGCCGGTAGATCTTTCCACGCATAGTTTTTCTTTCTTATCTGCTCTTTTGTTGTTCCTTTCATATAGTTGTTTTAGTTTAGACTTACTTTATATCAATTTGTTTCATGTTGATTTCTTTGACTTTAGTTGAGTTCAGACTTTGTTTTGGGGTTAATCGCATGCTTCAAAATTGCATGATGTCTTTATCTTTCAAAGTTTTCTGTCCCGAGAAAAGAAAAGAAAAATAAATACTTCTCTGTGTTTTCAAGGGAATATGTGCCGTTGTACTAGAGTATTCACAGTGCATCAAAGCAGATAGCAGGTTCCATTTATCAACACGCGTTTGGTTTTAAGCTGCAGCCTCTTTGTCTGTTTGCAGATTTTGTCATCAAAACCTGGAAGCGAGCTCTTACACGGAAAAGGGTCTCAGCATTTATCGAGCCAGACCGAATGTCCGCACGATTACGATTCTGGGAATGACACATCTTCGCCGCCGTCAAGCAAAACTGGCGTTTCTCAGGCAAATGTCACTGACGACAAGAAGAACCACTGTAAACGCCTGGCCTCGCCAGAGAAGCTGAAGTTCACTGACAAAGACAATGCCTCTGATTCAGGAAACTCTGTGACCAGCTACGCTTCCCTGTGCAAACCTTACATGGAGGACGGCTTGTCTGCGACCCTTTTCAGTGGAAACGGCAAGAGGTAATGTTGTGTTCATAATAAATAATCCATCTGAATGAATGCTTCCAAGGAAAATTGCAAGCTGTTTATCTTCTGTTTCCACGCTCTGTTTCCTCTTTTGAAATATTCAGCTTCATGAGTGAGAAAAAAAGGGAACACATTTTTTTTTAAAACAACCCAGTTTGGGCTTTATCACTCAAAGCAGTGAAACGTGTTTTCTTTGCAGAGAGCAGATAACCTTAGGGTGTCGGGTAGAGGTTGTGAGATCTCCAAAGCCTTCCAGCTGTTCACAGAGGATGAGAGAGTCTCGAAGGCGCCTGAAAACCCGGTCATCCAGCAGCAGGAGCAGGAGCAGATCCTCAGGGAGTTCCAGATACTCTGGGCGCTACTCTCGTAGCCTGTCGCTGTCATCTTGCAGGTGGGTTAACTACTTTTATGTTGTGCATCACCAACATCCAGTGGTGGAATGTAACTAAGTACATTTACTCAAGTACTGTACTTGCCACTTTCTACTTCTACTCCACTACATTTCAGAGAGAACTATTGCACTTTTTACTCCACTACATTAATCTGACAGCTTTAGTTACTAGTTACTTTACTAATTAAGATTTTTGCACACAAAACACATGTAGTTTATAAAATACAATGTTTTATTAAACAGTAAACTACCCAACAATATATAGGCAGCAGTACAAGTACAGCTGCAATGATTAGCCAATTCAACACAGAACAGTTTGGATCGTTTTTCTAAAATGTGAGGGTTTTTCTGCATTGAGTACTTTTACTTTTAATACTTTAAGTACATTTTCCTGATGATACTTACATACTTTTACCTAAGTAACATTTCCAATTCTGGCCTTTTACTTGTATTGGTATCAGTACCGTTATTGAAAATGTTTGAACGATACCCAGCCCTACTGTCATGATACATTTGCAAAAGGAAGTTGATGGAAATATGCACTGATTCATTCTTTATTTTGCAGAAATATTTGTGCAACATTTTATACTGTACAGTCGTAACTACTGCTGCTTTGCTCATTTCCAGGGGATAATTGTTGTTTTTCTCGTTGCCAGCTCGTACTCACGTTCACCGAGTTATTCAGCTGATCTGAGGCGACGAGGCAGCGTGGCCAGCCTGAGCTCCAGAGGAAGCTACTCCAGACACAGTGCTGACAGGTGAACTTTGCGAAATGTTTCAGCTGCTAATGACTCCTCAATTATTGGTGTAGGAAAACCAATACACATTGTATTGACCTTGTTGGTGATTCAATTTTCACATTGTTATGTCTGCTTCCCAGACTACGAGACAGAAAGAGAACGCATAGCTCCCGAGAGAAAGATGTGAAGCATGCACATAAGGTTAGTGGGAAGAGACAAAGACGCAAATCCTACTCTCCTATGAAGAAAAGGAGGAGAGACTCGCCAAGCCATCTGGAAGCGCGCCGAATCACAAGGTACAGCTTTACCAGCCGGGTTATTTACAGCTACAGTATACATTGTTATGCCTAAATGCAGCAAATAATGAAAAAAGAAAAGAAGAAAAAATATGTACTGCTGGTGACACCCTCCACTCCCTCAGTTGGACCCCACCCTGAAATCTTTCTCATTGTGTTGATGAGCTGTGTACCTTCAAATGGCATTAAGCCAGACGATGACATAACCGTCAGCTCCAAAGCCACCACAGGTGCTGACGAAGCAGATGGTGGAACACAGGCAATCTGAAATGTAAAACAGAGTTAGCTTTACTTTTCTTTCATTTCATACTGCTCTTTGACAGCAGCAAATTATATAAACCCAGAAATATACACAAAAGAACACGACAGCCACAGACGGATTACAGATAACAGATTTGATGTAGTTATCGCTCCACTAATCTAAATTGCTTTAGCTGCACAGTTCACTATATTAATTATAGGCCAAATGACTATGTGAAAGGTTCATAATAGTGAACCCACAAATAATTGTCAGCCGTTTTAGTGTCTATCAGCTCACTGTTTTGGTTTTGCCCACAGGACATGCCTGTAAAAGATGTTTTATTTCAGTGAGGCCTTTTCCTGGTTAATGAAGTTACATATATACAGCAGACAAATAAAGTGATTAGTTGGTGAACATAGTGTAGCATTTAGCAGCTAAAAAAGGTCAACTATTTTTCTTAGGAGTTGGTGGAGACCAAACCAGAGCTAAAAGGGGAGTATCTATTGGCCCAAGTGTCCAGAGATGCTAATGTTGCTCTGTGTCAGCTGGATGTGTTTGGTAACACTTTAGCTGGAACAAAATTGTAATGGGATTTCTTTTTTGTGATATTGCCCCCCAATTGACCACTAAGGGGCAGCACAACAAAGCTGTATACACAACATTTACAAATTACCACCCTATGATATTGTGTTAGCAAACGTTTGCCTATTTACACATCCAGCAGACACAAAGCAACGTTAGCATCCATTTGGAGTTGTGTTTCTGACCACCTGGCTAATGTAAGTCCATGTAGGTCTCCTTTAAGTTATGTTTTTAAGGAAATAGCTGGTTAGCTATAGTCGCTAATTTTGTCTGAAATGCCTGTTTGGTGCTGGTCCTGTTTGGTAATTTATTAAAGCTGTTTTGCTGAAAACAGCTATCTCTTGAGAAGGACGCTGATGAGAGTGGTGAAAGTGAACCAAAATGGCAAAATTGCTACTGTAAAACGAAAACAATAAACTGTCAAGCTGATCTGTCATTTGACACATTGTTCATATGAAAACAAAGATGAGTGCAGTTTTAAGGTTTAGTAAAATGTACACCTTGCAGCTTTAATTCTCTTAATGTATGTCAGTTTCACACCACTTACCCTTTTTTGGCTCTTCATAGTGCCAGGAAGCGACCCATCCCTTACTTCCGACCCAGCCCTTCGAGCAGCAGTCGGTCCACCAGTGTGTCGTCCTGGAGCAGCCTCTTCACCCGCAGCCGCAGTCGCAGCCCCATCCACAGTATTAGCCGGAGCCGGAGCCACAGTTACTCCTCCTACAGGAGCTTCAGTCGCAGTTCATCCTGGAACTCAATCTTTGGGACCCGCAGTCGCAGCCGGAGCCACGGTTCATTGAACAAACGCAACAAAACAAGGCATTAGGTTTCTAAGAGCACATTAAGGGACGAGAGCGGGTACGGTGGATGTTGGAGCAATCGTCTGTGTGCGTCTCTGTGCTCCACTTTGACACTTGAGTGGAAATGTCCCCGCAAGGGGTCCGACCACGTCTTTCATTGAGGCAGTCTTGTTCGCTCCCTGCTTACAGAGACCACTGGAGAACGAATGTCTTTTTGTCTGTTTTGTTCTTGTACTGCATTCTCTTGCATCAGCACTCACAATGGCCTGAGACTATTTATCTCTTCGATATTTACTATAGAAAATGCACATGGGACATAAACAGTGTTCCTGTATTTGGTCAACATACATCGCTGTTCCTTATTTTATGTCCATGCATTCCCATTGAATTACTATCCTAAATAAATGCTCAATATTTATTTAAAAATTGATTGTTCTTTAAAATGGTGCATAATGAGGCCTGAAGATACTAAGATACCTTTTTATAAGGGGGGGGTGAAATATGTGTTGGCTAATGCAAGAGCAGATGCACCAGCTGAACACTTTTAAAGTTTCATAAGACATCGGGCATTTACTGTCCAGTGTCAGGTTGGTATGTTGTGAAGTAATTAAGTATTGCAGTAACGTTTGAGCCGTTTGATCCGAGTGTTAACAAATGGCTTCAGAGGGATCGTTGTCAGGAAAAGGGAAATTGTTTATTGCTCTGATCTCTGCACTTCACAAGGTAGAGAACAAATGCGTTTCCTCTGAAAAATGAAACGGCGAGGGTGGCCTGACAGCGAGCAGCTGCCAGTCAGCTCAAAGGTCAAATTAATTTATCCTCTGATCAAGTGGAAAACAATTGAAATGTCAGTGCATGTAATACAACAGAGAGCGATTGAAACATTGTGCAGGGACAGGGAGGGGGGTTTGTTTTGACAAAATCTTCACGTGTCAGAAGAGATATTGTCCTTGACAGCTTATGACGAATAAAACGTAATGAATTTGTTATGGGGTGGGGGAAAGGATACTTTAAAGGTTAATATAATGCTTAAATTGTCATCTTGGGTTGTCATATATATATATATATATATATATATATATATATATATATATATATATATATGTGTGTATGTGTGTGTGTATATATATGTGTATGTGTGTGTATATATATATTAGGGTTGTCAAAATAACGCGTTAATTTCGATTAATTAATCTGAGAAAAAATAACGCGTTAAAAAAATTAACGCAGATTGATCCATCCCATATCGACGTTTGCATACAGACGAAAATCTGGTGCCACTAATATGTCTGCACTTCTCTCTGCTGCTCTGAAACAGACGTTACAGGAAACACAAACCCCGCTGCATGTGACGCTAGTTAACACAATACTCAACAGCAGCTAACGTTAGCCTACCGCTAGCTAGTTAATACTATACTCGACAGCAGCTAACGTTAGCCTAACGCTAGCTAGTAGCTGGATTAAACACGGTTACAATGCTGACAGCTAACGCTAAACGGTGTAAAGTTTGATTGTGTTTTACTGTAGAGGATTCAACACCGGGATGTAACAATCTGCAGCTGCCGTCGGAGAAACAACACAGACGGTGCGTTCAATGAAACTGGTAAACTACAGGCTCGTGGTGCATTTGAAGTTATTGTAAATGTCCTTTTCCTATCTGGTTGTTGTTTTTGTCGTTCAACAGCAATTTACTAGTGAAATAAGTTATTATTGTTATACATTATTATTAAATCATTTAATTTTGACCATATGGCCTTAGCAATAAACAATGTCACCAACTGTTGTTTACTTTCTTAAAAAGTATCGGTTCAGGCACCGTTAATTATGTATGCGATTAATTTAGATTAATTAATCACAGAGTATGTAATTAATTAGATTACATTTTTTAATCGATTGACAGCCCTAATATATATATATAGATGTGTGTGTGTGTATGTATGTATGTATATATATCAGTCTCAGTTTTTATTTGATACTTATGATTTCAAAAGATGGCACAGAAAGAACAAGTTGTACCTCATTTTGGGGCAACATGTTGACAATAAGTCTGAACTTATGAATAGCATTGAAACTGAATTTACTTGAATAAAGTTTTTTAGCTACAACACTGGAACCAAACACATGAATCAACTGTGTTTTTTGTTTTTGAATTATATCACAACAGGAAAGGCCAAATTTTTTAATTGTGCAGCGCCATCCATATTTATTGCTAATTTAATATTTATTGGTTTGTTGTCCCTCTCAGTAGTGGTCAATCTTTCTATGCAACATTGTCAATTTATAGTTATGTCACTGCTGTAATTTATTTATTTATTTTAATTATTCTTGGGTTTTGCCACCTCACTCACACATAAACCTCAAAGTAGAAGCAGATGTTCTAAAGACGGAGGAGCAGAAGCTGAAATGGCAAGAAAGCGAAGAAACAAAATGTCAAACTTTTTTCTTTAAAGTTCATTTTCAAAGCTGCTTTGATTTGAGAGTTTGAATCTGCGAAGGAAGTTTGAAACTGCATTTCCACATAATTAAGACTTATATTTCTTAATCATTTCAAATCTATCATGCTGTCTGTGTAACTGCTTCAGGCCTGACAGACTGCTCTCTATGCACTCAATATTCTCAGCTTATTTCCCTGAATGTCAACTAAATTGGACGAATGAGGGAAATATGACGCTGGAAGAGGAAGGGAATTGGCACAAAAGTCACCCATAAACTATAAAGTGACGATGACTCTGTGCCAGTAGAAAATGTGTGCAGTCATGTTAATAAACTTTTTAGAAGGGTGCCCAGGCCACAACGGCCCTCTCCCCATCTCACAATGTAAAGTTTACATCAGTTCTTGTGCAAGATCATTTTGAATATGTAATAACTGTGGTGTCAATATGCATCTGCATTGTAAAGATTATACAAAATGTGATTATTTGATTTACAGAATGTGATTTGGGCCTTGTTGGATGTTAAAATGTTTGGATAATGATGTATTGACCAGTGGAAAAGGAAAAGACGACAACATGCCCGTCAGGCATCAATAAATGGACTCTAGATGTCTTTGTGCTAAAGATCCCTCTGATCATGTCTTTTGTTATTTAAAAAAAAAAAATCTATAGCAATAGTGATTGATTGTTTTCAGTGATAAATTATGCATACTCCCCCTGTTTCCCATGTGAAGGAGCATATTGCAAAAGCATATGCTTTTCATACTGTCACATTTTATCTTGTGTCAATTGGAACTCCACTTTGTAATAACCTGTCATCTGAATATTGAATTGTCCCCAGGAAATCAACTTCTCCCTTTCACTGCGTGTTTAAAATAAGCTCTATAAAATCATGTTCTGAATAAAAAACGTTTCTGACGACACACTTATTTTCCACAGTAAACACACTCCACCTTCACAAAGTTGACTTCTTAGCTGTTTTGTTTTATCCGTACTGTGACATCAGTGTGTTTGACCTGAAGCTCTGCGTTATTTTCTATTAAAAAGCCAGTGAGTCACCAAGAGGAGGGAGCTTCAACTCTGTATGAGTGACATGTGGACAGTTGCTTCATTTGGTGAAAGGGAGGCTCTTTGGTCAGCTGTTGCGCCTTCACTGCAAAAAATATCCACATCAGCAAGTCATTTAATGTGAATTAAAGTCTTAACCTGTTTTTTGACCCTAATCAACAGCTAGAACAGTTGATTTTCAGCAGAGCGTGCCGTTATTTCATCCTGTTCTCTTTACTTTAAAGATTTCAAGACTCTGTTTGTCTTCTTAGATGGATATTTCTTGCAGTGGGGCTGCTCTCCAGATCCTCCCAGCACTTTCGACACTGCTCTGTGCCGACTCATCGTCTGGGAAACCACCGTCCAGTATAAAACCCACAGCCAGGAGGCATTCACTTTTTCAGGAAAAGCAGTATACACTTTTCAGTTTGTTGTTGGATCAACTGGTGACTGGTTGCGTAACGGTGATGCGCAAAATCCAACATAGATCAAGTTTTACGACACATAGATCGAAGTAGTTCTGGGTTTTGTTTGTTTTTTCAAAAGAAAAGTTTAAGGTTCGGGATTGTTTGAAACAAACAGCAGAACTTAAACTGGTTTAGAACTCGGCTGGACATGGCAGAGGGAGACTTCTACACGATGGGAAGCCGGCAGAGGTTTCCCAGAGATCCGTTTGGAGAATCACCGTTCAGGGATCAGTCTCCGTTCAGGGATCAGCTCGCGTCTCGGTTTATGGATGATGAATTTGGGATGCCACCTTTCCCCGAGGATTTGTCAATGGACTGGCCGGGTTGGGCTCGGCCGGGTCGGCTCAGCTCGCGCCTCAGTTCTTCGCCCTTCAGCAGTAGTTTACGCACAGGTTTCCCGTCGCGCCAGTCTACGGGAGGCCCAACGCTGTACACCAGCAGGTACGGCGAGCCTTCCTCCCGGAGCTCCCCCACCACCACCGGGGGGGAACCGTGGAAAGTTTGCGTGAACGTCCACAGCTTCAAACCAGAGGAATTAAACGTCAAAACGAGAGACGGATTTGTAGAAGTGTCAGGTGAGTTGGGATGCTGTTGCAGAGGCCTTACATGAATTCACTTTTACATGACGTTATAGTCAAGTTCATTGGGTATAAGGGAACACTTCTTACATTTGGTATCAGTGACTGGAGGACAAAGTGAACCCACCTGGTAGGCCTAATGTCCCACTGTGTCAACCATCAGCTCAGTTTTATTTATAGAACACCTTTAAAGACCAATGCTGTCCAAAGTGCCTTTGAAATGGGGACATAATCAGAATGAAAATAATATAACAACTTTAAATAGAATATAAACAAAATAAATTGGGCAAATAGTATCACCTGCTTATGAAAAACACACAGGGGTGTAGCTGCTTATCATATTATCATATGTTTTTTTTAAAAGCTGTATTCTGCAATTTTTCTCAATAGGCTATCTATCAATATGACTTTTAAGATCAAGAAAAAATAAAATCCAATGAAGCTATATTATTTTATATCTCCAGCTTTGTTGAAATTTGAATTCAAATTTTAAGCATTTAGGCCTACATTTAAGAAGATAAAAGTGAAAAGAAAATACAATTGAACAGTTGGGGTGTATTTTAACAATATAATGAAATCATTTGGAAACTTTTTTATAAGCTTTTTCAGTGGCTAGTCAAACCTTTTTCTTAGCAGGATGGGAATGTGGACTCCTTACCTCAGTCTTTCTTAAACCTCTCACTTCAGCACTGCTTATCCCCTTAATATATATTTTTTGTTTTTATTGAACCTTTTACCGGGTAGTCACATTAGACAATATATCTTAAACAGCCAAGACATACAGTAAGAAAGCATAAACAACACCTTACTGACTATCTCAGGATCCTCAGTCAAACCTGGCTAAGAAATATCAACTCTTTAACTTTGGCAGCAGATTTGAAGCAGCACAATGAAAGCCTCAGTGGTATAACATGGTCTCAGCGTTAATATGGAAGCTAAACAGATTTTGGGGACTGGGACCTGCACGTTGGCAGACAGATCCTCAAGCTTGGACACCTGTTTCAGATTCCTGTTGAATCACTCCCTCAGTCACCCATGAGCTCGATTTAGATTTAAGGCAAGGCAAGGCCCGTGACAACAGTCTCTGTTTACAATAAGACAAGCCGCCCGCTGCCATTAAATAAGGGAGAGAATGTTCTGGAAATAGGATCCCACTTGTACCCAGCCGTCCTCGTGCAGGTTCTGTCTTCTCCTGGTGTACGCTCAAGCTCAGTCACTGATTATGGGTGTAAGTTGTAGAAATTGCAGCCTCATGTCCGTGCTTCAAGAGACAGCTGAATTCCAGGGATACCCGGAGCTGAGGAGGGCACAGAGGACAGCAGGCCCCCCTAACTCTGAGTTTTTTATAAACACATTGTTGGTATGCCAGTTGGGTCATTCAATCAGCGCCATGTTGGGCCTGCCTGCCGCAAGTGACTCAACCCCCGTTCTAAAAGTGTGACAGGGAGTGTGTGATACGAGCATGTTTGAGGTGTTCAGTACACGAACAAACAAATGTTTAACACAGAATCCTCCAGATGAACTGAGTGTACTCCTCATCGCTGTCACGGACCGAGTCATTGACTTTGAGTTCATCATGAGTGTAACCATGAGCATGTTTCTGCCTGGTAACATTCACTGAAAGTATGATTTAATTGTTACTGGATCTTACTGAAAGTTGGTCAAAAAACAACAACAAATGAAAACAAGTTGATTAAAATCTCACTAACGGATTCTAACAGAATTCCTGAAAGTTAGATTTTAAGAAGCTAAATTCACTAAAACAATCAAAATGTGTAGTTAACATTATAAATAGGGCTTTTATGGGCCCTGTTCTGTGCTGGACTGAGCTAATCGAACTAGCATTAGACTAAACATGTACAGTAGGACATACATGTTGTAGTGTATGTCAACATAGGATTCAACATCCAACCCATCCAATCCCCGTAATACCACAGCACTCAGCTTAAAGCAGTATTCCTTCATATTTTTGGACGCTTAGGGGCAATGGAACAAGCTGCATTTTAATTATTCTATATGGTTGTTTATTTAACAGGGGCAGCACATAATTAAATAGTTACATAGTAAGAAGTAATGCAACAGATGTAATGTAAATATAGGGCATTTACTACCAGACATAGATCAGAGCATATAGCATATATATAGTTTTATCTGGGTCTTTAGCTGCTAAATGCTCCTGTGTGTTCACCAGCATAGTTGCTAGTCCTTCTTCATGTCTCCAACAAGGGTGACTGCACCTCAGAGCTTTTTCCACTGAAAACAGCTGACTGGTGCAATTGAAAATGAGGTAGATGAGAGCGGATCAAAACAGTAAAGTTGTGGGTCATAAAACCAAAACATTGAGCTAAAAGATGCTGAAATGCTCTGTTGAACTGAGTGATTACTCTCTGGGGGGTGTTCGTCATTACACATACCTGTAGTCATTTAATTTATTGTTAAGTAAAACATATTAATTAGTAAAGCTTTAAAGAAACTTACAAACTATGGCTCGCTGCATAGACAGAAGGAAAACAGCGTGTGCCTTTCACCATGACACAGTAACAAAATGATCAAAAAACCATAGCCCTGTCCTTACTCAGAAACACCTTTTAGTACGTTATGCATGACGATAAGATCCCATCTGCCATCTGTCCTCCCGCGACATTCAGTATTCTGAGCATTGCATAGAGCATCTGGAATTTGGCATCTCTGTCATAAGAGACTTAAAATCAAGGAGAGGCAGCGCCTTGGACTACTCTCTGACTAAAACCTCCATTATTCATGACATGGGACCCAAGTCTTGGCGAGGTTTAAACAATAATGTTATGACTTCCACCGGTGATCTTAGCACAGTTCTCTCTGGAGTTTTATTCCACCCTCTCGATCCCTGGTGCAGTCTGGTACTTACAGTCACATGACTTTACACGTCACTGTGGGGGTATAGGGTAGCGCATAGTCTGCACTCCGGGTGCAGACGGGGGTCTAGGGGTGGAGCAGGCCATACTGCTGGCTGGCGGCACTGATATTCAGCAGCCCCAGAGCAGCTGCTAGCAAGCCCGAGAGATAGAACGGCCATAAACAGAGCTAGGAGGAGAAGGTGGAGGTGGATTGAGGGGGGGGGGAGGGCTTTCCAAGCTTAGCTTTTCTCCCCAACTTCAGGCCAAAATATCCTGAGTGTCTTTCTGCAGGAGAATCATTCTTGGAAGAAACTGAAGACACCGAAAAGGGTGTTTTCATGATATCAACATGATCATTGCAACCCACCCAGAGGCCTCGATGGGAAAACACAGCTGGGGTTGAGCAATGGAAAACTGTGTGTGAAATGTTATGATCTCAGTGTCACCAGCTTTTTAATTAACATCCATTATGAAGCTCATTTATACACGTAAAAGTTTAAAAAGTCATGAAATGTGCGGCATATATGATCAATGTCCTGTTGAACTGGTGATGAGGACAGTCATGTATGATCCATGACGTCGCTAAACTGTTGCACAATGTTGAACTTAATCATATCTGAGGTTATGTAAGGTTACTCTCCACGCACCCACTTATTTGTTGGGGTTTCTTTTCAAACAGGAAAACATGAAGAGAAGCAGGAAGAAGGAGGCATAGTGACAAAGAATTTCACAAAGAAGATTCAGTGAGTATAATCTCAGTAAACTCTGTATCACAACGAATGATAGCTGCACACTCGCTTATTGTTTTCCCCCCACTATCTTTCTGTACATCGTGGACACAGAGAGCTTCAATTTGTTACCATATTAATGACCACATATTCAAGATGTAATATATGCTGAATGTTGAAATATTTGTACCTCCAACCTCGGGGTCGGGGACCCCGACAAAGTGTCATGATATGACATGAATAATGGAGTAGGAAATGTAAAATAGACAGAGCTCTGATACACAAAATTATGTTTATTTTCCCTAAAAAAAACTGAAATACTGAACAGTTTTACTTCTTATTTAAAGTATTTTAAAAAAGGTGAGAGGGAAATCACTTTACAATTCAGCTAATCACAAATATATACACATGCAGCCAGTGTCAAGGGCAACAAGTAGACTTCGTATGTCTTCGTATTAAGGGGTCAAAAGCAAAATAAAGACTAGGAACCACTGCAACAGAGAGCCAAAGTACTTTTTTGTTTTTTCTTGATTTTAAAAATGTATGTTCTGCAATTTTGTATATACATATATTGTCTTCTCTGTCACTCTTATTTTCTCTTTTTATTTGCTTCCTTCACTAAGGAATATTGTTGCTGTTTTTTTTAAAGTAATTCATGAAACAATTGTTCTTTGTACATATTACACTTTGCTTGCTTGCTGAATACTAACATGTACATGGACAGAAAACCCAAGATACAAATGCTAATTAATCAGAAGACTTTACATTTTTATGCCAAACTTGAAAATAGAAAAACATGTACAGATAATTTCCCTATTGAACAACATGACAACATCCTGCATTTATGATTGCTGTTTGTTTATCTCTTAAGAATGTAAAAGCCAATGCTAAGTCTAAGTCAGTTCACAGCTCTCATCTAAAAGGTTTTGAACAGCTGCTCCAAACTCATATTGGCTTTGAGTGGGCACACAACAATCCAATCAAAACGTGTGAACTCCAAAGAGCAGCCACTGACAAAAACACTTAACTAGTATACTAAGGAGGCACTGTATGGAGAAGTATTGTTGTGTTGTGTAGAGTAGGATTGCACAAATGTCTCGCATATTGTGAACTTTTCGTATTGTAACTTAACCAAGCCAAACGGGCTACAGAAGTTTCCACAACCTTCCTGGCTCTCTGCCTTTTTAATTGGGCAGCGAGAAGACCTCAAACTGCATTGCTAATTGGGAATCGCCGTCTTGTTGGCTCGCCGCTCCAGTTCTGCTCATTTCCTGTTGGCTAATTAGTAAGCAGTTGTGCTAGCCCCGCACTGTTCATATCACAGTCCTTTTAATTGGAGAGCCCTCACATCAGCTAAACAAAACCTGAAAACAATGACAGACTGAATAGAGAGGGGGGTTTCTGGTGGTGGAGGGGGAGGGGGTCAGATATAAATAACTGACCTCGATACCCAAATCCTCTGCTTATATGAAAAGTGGGATAGCACAGAGAAGTCACAGGAGCCTGCAGTACTTTTAATTGATGCACTACTACTTATATAGGTATGGAAGTATGATGAGCAAAATGTACTTTAAGGAGTAAAAGTCCTCGTAATGCAGAATGGTTCCTTTCAGAGTTATATATTATTATATCATTGGATTATTATCACAGATGCAGTAACGTGTAAGTATTAACATATTTTATGACCTAAACCTATGCTTTTTAAAATCCTCATCTGCAAAGGAACTAAAAGCTGTCAGATAAATCAAGTGGGGTAAAAAAAACAAATGTTTAAATATATACCCTCTGAATGTAATAGAGTAGAAGAATAAATAAGCATGAAGTGTTATATTTTACTAGACGTACAAGTGAACAGAAAAAGACTTTGCACATCTATTAAAAGACAGGTGCGTTCGTGGGAGAGAGTGAAATGTTGCAAAGAAACTCCTGCACACTGTCTAACTTGCAAAGGTAAATTTAATAGCTGGCGTTTCAGTACTAGACCTGATTAAATTTACCTTTGCAAGTTAGACTGTGTCAGGGAGTTTCTTTGCAACTATAAGTACAAGTACCTCAACTTTAGACAGTAAATATAGGCTATGTAATAAAGAATTATGTAATAACACCCGCATTATGTAATAACACCCGCATTTTGTATTAAAAACCTGAACTCAATATGTAATAAATTTCTCTGCATTTTGTAATAAATGATTACATAATGCAGCGGTTCTTACAAAATGCAGGGTTGCACTTCTTTTACGAGATGTAATATGGTGCATTATGTAATAACCACCCAAAATGGATGTCTTCATTCGTTTTATTACATAATGCGTTGTTGTAAATAATGCGTTGTTACAGGCTACTTTTATAAATGTTACTTCCCAACTCTGCTTGCATGAAACGTTGGGGTAGACAGCAGAATAAAAGCAAAGTAGATGCTTTTAAAAAGTAAAATACCAACAGTTCATTACAGAAATTATTGATAGAACACACTGCTGATGTACGGGAAACAACAAGTGCAACAGGGTCCAAGGGTGGATTTTTCTGTTAAAAAGTTATTAACCAAATGTGTTGTTGTTAAATCAGTTCTGAGTATAAAGGTAGCTAGAAAACGCCAGGTCAGGAACTTATGAGGTACATGTTTTACACACTCCATGAACACACACTCAGCCTGTCCGGTCTCACTGTCTTGTGTCTCTCTGCCTCAGCAGCTCTGCAGGGGAAAAGCATATTGGACAGTGTTTTGGCAGCTGGACAAAATCAATGTGTGGGATAAAATGTGTGCTTGCCAGAGGTAAATAACTCCCCGAGCTGGACAGATAAGGTTTCTGCCAGAGTCCAACGCAATAAGTCGTCTGAGTGATTTGACTTTGCCAGAAGGGGCAACTTTTCTTCGCAGCAATTGGCTCCTTGGAGGAAGAAGTTTAGTTTACAACCAAATACCTGCAAAATGCAATGCAATACAGCCCCACTGTACTCTGTGTTTAGTGGTAATTTACAAATGTAAGCATGTATGTTAGCAACACTCCTAGCTATGATGGTAAACATGATTGCAATGGGATAAAATAGGTGCTGCTGCTAGTGGGGGAAAGGGCAAAGAGAAAGTTGCAATAATAAGAGACGAGTCATAGAGTCCAACAGCATGATTACACCTGCTAGACACCAACATGTTAGCATGCATGTTATAGAGGAGACACACCAAGCCGATAATCGGCCGTCGGACCGTCTGGCGAGGTCGGTGACTCGAGTCTGTTCGGTGTGTCCCGTGCCGTCGGCCTTCATTTGGGCCGACCCGACATGTTCAGTCTGGAGACAGGGCAGTCGGGACTCGCCCGGAAATGGCGAGCGGATGAGCCGCTCAAAATCTGACAAAAATCCTTTAAACAGACCTTTGTCAATCTGAAATGAAGACAGATTCAGCAACTGCATGGCCTATTTCTCGCTTAAAATGTTTTCAGAAACACGTTTTGGTGAACTATTTTAGCACAATATGAGATTGTATTCTGAACAAGCCGCCATGACAGTCTGGCTGTGAATTTCCGGAGAAAAAAGAACCACGTGACGCATTCGTCCAATCAGCTGCCGGTTTTCATTTTCTGGGAAACAATCGGACTGTTAATGGAAACGATACAGAGCAGCGCCGCCTGCTGCTCTGGAGACGTATTACGTTTCGCGCACGCGCAGAACGTATGCTCAAGTCGGCGTCTCTTCGGTGTGTTCTGAGGCACTTTTTGGACCTCGGGGACCTGACTGATCAGTCCGACTGCCTTTTCTGCCGACGGTCGGCCGTCTTTTTGGTGTGTCAGCACCTTTGTAAGCATTTAACTCAAAGCATGAAGAACTAAAGCCTGACAGAGTCGCAAGCACGGCTGTAGATTCTTACTCTTGTCTCAATTTTGATTGAAAATATATTATATTGCACAGGAGCGTCAATAACTTTTCATAGTACATTTGCAATTTTTTTCATAAAGTAGAATGAGGCAATTGAATTTGTCCCTCTCAAAAAAGAAAAATACCCCAAAAGCAGCACAGAGTAACTGCTATGCCCTGAGATCTCATTCTGAGAATAATTGATATATTTTTGTTTTAAAAGTTGATGACAAAACATACACTGTTTTTAGAAAACCCTGCCATAAAAACAAGTGAGTTTGATGCTGGTGTCTTGAACATATACAGTAATCTACATGACTGTCTTCAAACCTCTGGGCCCTGTTCACTTACCCTCAACCCAACCCCACACTTACCTGACCGCCCTTGGCCTCGGAACGATGTTAAGACATTTTCATATACCTACTTCCTGCTACTTATCTCTTTGGACGTGTATTGTTCTTATTATCTTACTATCTAAATTGGATTTACTATAATCCTACTGTATGTACTGTCTATTTCTTTTTTCTAAATGCCTGTTTTGCACCTACGGCTCTTATTGCATCCCTAGCCATTTGAAAAGGGGGTGGGGTGTGTCTTTTTTTTTTTTTCTTTTCCCATCCCAAGTTTAATCCAGTTTATTTCCTTATCTTTGTGAACTTGGGTCTGGTTCTGGAGGTTGTTGTTGTTGCAGTGGACCTGTAGAGGTCAATGAAACGCTGTATGTGATTTTTAGCAACACAAATAGACATGGCCTGAGCTCTCTGTCTGTCTGCTTCAGTGTGGTGAATGTTTTCAGTCCCTTCTGGCTTGTATTTCTCAGTGAAGTGGGAAGCCAGTGGAAGGTCCTCTCTAATCAAATGGAGGGTAAACCCACAGTCTCCTCGTCTGAACAGGGCAGCCTGGTGTTTATATTATCTCCCAGAAACACTTGGCTGCTCACACAGAAAACCTACAATACCCATATTTGGTGACACTGTCTGGACAAAGAACAGAGTTTGCCTGGAACTCTGCGTTTGCCTTACAGCATGTTTTGGAGGACTTTCATTCCAAAGTGATGTGGTGTATTATTTATTTATTTTTAAACTCAAAATTAACTTGACTACTAAACACCAATCAGTTTGATCATGTAACATCCTTAAATATCATTGTACCTAAAGCAAATGTACAGTTTTATGGAAGTGAAACTTCAGCTTTAGCTGATTTTTCATCACCTTTTATCTACCTGCAAGTTTTGGAAGCCAATTACCACCCCTAGCTGTTAGCTGTTGTCTATATGACAGATGAGAGCAGCAGATACATAGGTTATACATCGATGGAAATGTACAGGTGTTAAACTTCTTCAGACAGACACTCTCCTTAATTGGAATCAGGTTTCACTTTTACCTCACACCTGCTCAACTGTGTTTTCTCTCCCACGTCTTTGTCGTAGAGCTGGAGGAGTTTTAATGAAACTCCTGGGTGTGAGATAGTTTTTGTGAGTCTAGAATGAGTGCTAGCCAAGGGGTGAACGCTTTTAATAAAAGTCAAAATCCTGAGCAAAGACATTTTTTTTATTTTATTTTTTCAGTCACTCGACTGCAGGCTGTTTATTGGTATTGAGAAAGTGTCAATAAAAAATCCCAGCATTTAACAATGTTTGCACGGCAGCTCTTACGGAGGAAAATGTCACAGTTTTGCATGACCTCCAAGCAGGAAGTGAACTGTTTCTCTAGGCTGTTTCTCCTCGCCGCTCTCCTTATTTTGTTCCTCCCACTCGTGCTTTTAAACATGCTGAACGCGCACAGCAGCTTACAGATTTTCCACCAAGTAAACTTCTGCTACTCTAAACATCTAAACTTCTATGCTTGAATAAATCACTCTCCCTTTCTCACCCCTCTTCTCCTCGGTTTCATCAGGATCCCGATAGATGTGGACCCTCAGACCGTTTTCGCCTCCTTGTCCCCCGAGGGTGTCCTCATCATCGAAGCCCGGCAGACGCCTCCGTATTACCTCTTCAGCAACGAGGGCTCCCAGGGTGGAGACACACAGGAGGTGGAGGCCCTTAAGCTCGACGAGTCCCCTATGGTCTAAACCTCCACCTCCTCACAAACATAACAAATCATCCTGCACAATGAATTACAAGTTTGATACGAAATGTGTGGCCTTCAGCTTCATGTTGTTAGACACCTGAGATTCAAATGTGTAAAAGGCAAATAGGTACGGTAAGTCCTGTTTGATGTCCTTATTAAAGCTGCAGCAAGAAAAGTTATGTATAACAAGCAGAATGGTGAAAAGCCTCCTCTCCCTACTGACACAGATGCTATAGATTTGCCCCATTGCCCAAATGAAATTCGGGTACCATTTCTCTTTCATGTGAGATGTGAACCCAAAATCCAAATGTCCAGAAGAAACTTAAGAAGTCTATTTTTAACTCCTTTGTGTCTTTTCTTACAAAATGATTACAGACCAGCGGGTTTGATAGACATACATTTTCATGTATATATTCAGAACTGCAGTTAGTGTTTTTAAATGACCACCTGGATTTTTTTAAAGATCACAAATGTTCAAACAGCTACAGCTTGCGGAGCCCTCAGTGTGTTAACTTGTTTGTGCAGTTTTAATATTATATATGGGTGTATCCTGAGGTTATGCACCAGCTGTTGGGCCACTGATACATTATATGTCATAGCATTTTCATAATCGGTAAGTTTATATGACGCAGTATGTGAATCAAATTTAAAATGAACATGCAATTCATTTTGTGAATCATCAATTGTATTGTATGTGATTTCCTTGGTTAGAAAAAAAGACAAATGTGCCTTTATTTACTTGAGTGCCTTGACTTCCTTCAGTGCAACAGTTGTTTATCTTTTGAGTTAATGAATGTCAAATAAACTGACAAGAAACGAAAGTGAGTTACCTTTTGTGATTTCATTAGATGCTGAATTGTGTGCATTAATACTGTATTCTACCAAAGTGTATTGTAAATATACTTCAATATGTGCCAATTCATTATAAATATTAATCTGAAGTGTTCCAGGTTTTGTAATATGGTTTGCATTTGTTTCTTTTCTATCTGAGCATTCAGGAAGATGGCTGCATGATTTTTGGAGCGGACAGACTGACTTTTTTGCCAAAGATGTTTTGTTTCCTGCCTTTTTCTGTCTATGTCTTTGTATTGGCTGATGCAATAAAAATGTCCAGCCAATCTCCCAGTGTGTCTTAACATCTGTGTCTTTTACTGAGAACAGTGCCACTCACTGGCCTGGTACCAGGGATCCAGGGAGCCTGTGGTGTTATTGTTGGATAACAGAAGGAATTGGGCAGCAGATTAGCGGAGGGTTTAGTGCTGGTTTAGATTGGGACTGCTGTGTGCTGCAGAATGGGACGAACACATGGAGGCAGCACTGCCAGAGCTTTTGTATGCAAATGAACAAATTGGGGCAGTTCCTTTGCATGTTGTATGATGCAAAATAATGTAATTTTCTCTGTGTACTGGAATCAATCAAAAGGGATGATCAGTTTGAAAAAGTTTCCAAACGAGTCACACGAAACAACAAAAAGGCCTCCACAGTTTTGGCTGTTCACATGTGTCGCATTGTGTGATGTGCCAGCTCACATGAACTGTATTTATTGGTATTTGGTATTTGATGTGTGGACTTGTGCTGCACTAGAAACAGCATACTTGGGAAAGTTACTCATGTAGAAGTGACACAGCTGTGCAAATGTATAGTATCTGATTAATGTCAAAACCTCTTACTTTTTAAATGTTGCACTCACATATTTTCAGAGGAAGCTATGAATGTGATCACTTATTCATGAACAGTCGCAAATTCCCACATTCGTTTTTAAGATTGAGACGAGGTAAAAACATGTACAAGTAATGAGTAACACCAACACAGTATTTAACATTTGCACATGCTATTGCTTTATTGGAGCTCCAAAGACAGCATGATTATATGGCTATTATATTTATTAACTAAAATGCATCTGTAGAACTGGTGCAAGGCAAGCTGTGCAGGCTGTTTCAGTATTTTTTCAAAATGTGTGTGCAACGATATTTGTGTTTCTACTCAGTGTGTTCTTGTTTTATGTCGGGGGCCTCCAGCTCCTGGCTTGGGACCTCGCTTGGTGGACTCTTGCCCAGCGCTGTCTCCTCGGGGTGGGTGATCTCCTCAGCAGCCTCCCCTGACCCTGCCATTACCTGGATCTCGTCACCCACGGCTGGTTGTTGTGGTTCATGCTCTGGCTGTTTGGACGTATCTGTGTCTGGGTTTTCTTGGATTTCCTGGGCTTCATGGTGCTTAGAAGAATCTTGAAGACTCTCTATGCCTTCGCCATCTTCAGGTGCTGAAGGGCGGTAATCTCCAGCTGGCTTTTCATGGGTCTCTTCCTCCTGTTCCCTACTCTCTTCATGCTGCTGAAGCCCAGCTGTGGTGCTGCCAGGGTGGGCCTGATCACCATGGACCTTTAGTGCAGACTCTTCCCCGTCATCCTCTGCAGACGGAAAACATGGGGCCTCTGGTGCTCTGCAGCTATCTGGGTCTGTATCAGGGGCTTCTTCTTTCTCCTGTTTTTCTCCAGTCACATCCAGCTCCACCTGTTTTTGTGCATAAATAAGTCAAATGAAATGATAAATAAAGGTTAACTAGCTCAGCTTTCATGCCCCACCTCAACACTGAACTTGCATGCCAGTCCTTTCATGAGTTGAAACTCAAGAGGGATATTGAATTGGATGCAGATTGTTCTGAACTTGTTTTGAAAATCTCCAGTATAAAGAAATAGTTTGACATTTTGGGAAATTTGTTTTTTGCTGAGAGTTGGATAAAACTATCCAAACAACTGCCAAGTCTGTCTCGTAAACTGCCAGCAGATGGTTAGTTTAGCTTAGCACAAAGACTGGAAACAGGGGGAAAGAGCTCGCCTGGCTGTGTCCTTAATTCACCTACCAGCACCTCCAAAGTTATATCTTGTATTGTTATCAAAAAAAATACAAAAGTGAGGGAGTAAAAACTATAGTTGCAGCTTTAGTTGTGAAAGCTGCTCTCGATCAAGAAATAGTCCGGCACATTAACCTGCAACTTGTTTTTGTATGGATAACATGTTCATTTGTGAGCTTTACAGGTAATGGGAGGCCTTCGGACAGAACCAGACCAGCTGTTTCCCCTGTTTCCAGTCTTTATGCTATGTTAACTGGCTTTCCAGACACATATTGTAAGTGGTATTGATCTTCTCATTTTACTCTTACCAAGAAAGCAAATAAGCATATCAACTAAAATATCAAACTGTTACTTTAAATGTAAATAAGCTTCCCAGTTGGGATCACCTTTATGGGAATGATAATGGCAGCAGGAACGGATGTTTCGGAAACTGGAGCTTCCACAGACAGGATACCATCAACGGAAAGTGTGGATACGATTTTGGTAGCATCAATCTCAGCTGGGAGCCTGAAAACAACAGGATCCTGTTTACAATGTATCAACATACAAAGTGCCTATTTATTTTTTCAAATAGTGAAATTATTTTTTTTAATTTTTTTTAATTTTAGAGATTGGATACTGCAAAAAAAAATAAAAAAATAAAAAGACCCTCAATGCTACATTCTTGGCTGCTGACTGTGTTTAGAGTGGCTTAAACTGTGGGTGTGTCATCGTCTCCTGTTAATATCAGTGTTTACTTACCTGTACATATTACATACCTGTATTTCCTTGAAAAACATCTGGCAATAAATCCATGCTCATCTGGCCTCTCCTCGTGTTTCCCTGGGGATGGATTACCATTCATGGTGAAGAATAAAATAAGAACACCGAGGACTCAAGCAACACAGAGAAACCACTCAACGCAGAAATTAATTTCTGCCACAAAGCTGTGATTTCCCTGAGCACATTATTCAAGCAGCTTTTTAATTTTGTTACATATAGCTTCCTTTTTTTCAGTGTTTAGCTTTGCGCCGTTTATTCTGTGAACTGTAAAAGAAGTCTATTTACTGTGATCCTGTGATATAATACTAGATAAAAAAAATAGGTTATTAATACTCTATTAAGAGAAACTATCCTGTTTGTAAAAGTAATTAACAATGCTAATAAAGTGATCTTTTAGAGCTGTGTAATTAAGAGAACTGTAAGCCAACACTCTGTACCTCCAACCTCTAGGAATCCATCTCTGACGCTGAGAGAAATCTCTGAGGGAAAGAAGTGAGCCACATCCAGGCTGACCCTCCACTTGTACAGCTCCTTGCTAATCTCCTGGCTGGGCTCACGCATCGACCCAGAGATATAGGGCACAAACAGTGGAGCGGGTATGTACCCTGCCCAAGAGCAGGCTGCCAGACTCCTCTGGAGCCGGTCCACATCCATCCACCGAGGGTCTCCTGGCTCCAGGAAAGGCGGCAGGCCAACATCTTGAATGAAAAGCCTGCTGGACTGCCACCATTTTCTCAGGGGGTACCAGGGGACAGCCCCGCCATACTCCCCGCATGACAGCTCTGTTTTAGCCTGTTCGCTCATGATTCAAGAAATAAAATTACACACAGAAAAACCTATGGAGAAGATGAAAAAAAATGGCAGCCTTTTTTGTTGATAACAGCAAGTAACCTTTCTGATTCTCGGGGTTGACTCAATGAAATTTCGGCAATTAGAATCTCCTTAATGAGTGAGGGAATGATAAAAGAAAGTTAAGAGTGATGAGACTGAGAAATCTCTGAGGAGCCTTATATACGGCTCTTGTCGGTTTTAGCACTTATTAAGCACTCATGCCGATCCCATGAGAAGAGTGTGTGTGCATGGGGTGATGGGTGTGGAGGCTGTTACCTCTTGCTGGCCTGAAGAAGGCAGCAGACTAATTAGTTGTATTTTTAACTTTTAAGGGCACAATGGCAAATAGCTAGCAGTTGGCTGAGGCTGGTTTATGTTTGAACTGTTGCATCTGTTGCCTGAAGACAGTTCTTCTCACATCCCAGTGAACTCTATTCTGTCAGTGGTGACTGGGCTGCTCAGTGTTGTCATGAGCCAGTGAAAGTGTCTTTTCCACTTGTGTTTCACCCCTCAAAGGACACAGTGACAGTGGTTTGTCTGGAGCATGAAATACCTCTGCTAGAGGCTGAGAAGGACACCAAATTATCTGTTTTGTGTTATCTGAAATGTTTCGGAGGCATGTGTGTGTATTGAGTGTACAAAGCTCCCTTCCACTCCATTTTTCTTTCGCTCGGCAGTTTCAACAGGATTATTATTGTTCCCTCTTTTATCAAGTGTGACAGACTTGTCAGTGTTTCATTTTAAGAGCTGTGTGCCCTGATATCTTGGCATTCTGTCCACTGGAGCACAAAACAGATTGAACAGATGTTTCTGACACTTTGTGTGATGCCTCACCCACAGATTCTGTCTGTAGGATATGCTGTGAGAGGTTGAATTGGGTTTCTCTGCTGCTGCTGCTGCTGCTGCTGCTGCTGCTGGAGTCGCCTGAAAAATTGGTTCCTCTGTTTCAACCATCAATAGCGACTTCCATCCTGTTCACATTAAAGGCACATATGCCCACACTGCACCAAGATGTCCGTGCTATTTTTCAAAACTATAGTGGGGAAATACAATTTGGAAATTTGGAGTACAACAGATTCAACTTTATTGGTGAGATCATTAACAAATTATTCTAAAATATGTCAGTTTTTTCTCAAATATATGAGTTTGACCCATTTCCACACTTAGAGGCTATTGTTTATACTTTTTTGTAACCAATTTTCACTAAATAATGGCAAGATTTATGAAAAAGAAAGAAAAAAGAAACAGGTTTAACCGTCTCCCCAAAATGTTATACTAATGTTTTTAAAGGTTAAAGTTTTTCCTGCTGCTAAAAGATGCTCCACCATTCATCAGTTTACAGTAGACAAGGACATCTTGATACAAGAAAAGCACAAAATGCTTTCATTAAATGTAAACAAATGTAATTAAAGGCAATTGACATTAAACTACCAAACTGTATTTTTACCAGCCGCAACAGCGAGGCTGGTATAGTATTATAATAGCAGTATAGGTTTTGTGTGTGTATGTTTGTGTGTGTGTGTGTGTGTGTGTGTGTGTGTGTGTGTGTGTGTGTGTGTGTGTGTGTGTGTGTGTGTGTGTGTCATCATGGCAAAATCGCAATAGCTGTGCACACAATAGCTGTCACAAAACTTTACAGGTATGTAGTTAATGTCAAATGAAGGCTGAGTTTGAAAATGGGTGTGGTTCGAGCAAGGGCGCCGGACGTAGGTGGGTAGGAAGTAGGGAAGGGGCCCCCCACTTTATGAACCTGGCTAGATTTGGCGCCTACAATACTAGCAGTGTACTGATTTGGCCAAAATGTAGCATATGTAGTATGCAGTATGCAAATAAAAGCTAAATCTGCAGTATGCCGAAGGCCTACTGATTTGGAAAAAATCTCCAGTATGCACTGGACCAGTCTACCTCACCTACTGTATCCGACAAGACAAAGCACTGGAATTTCCGCTTTCCAAAACCAGAAACCGGCTAAGCCTGACCTAGCATACTAACAAAATCAATTGATTTAACAGTTTCATACTGCATACTACTGACAAACGCAAAATGCACACTGCGTTTGTCAATGGTATGTAGTAGGCGGTTTCTAATACAGCCATTGTGTCCGTCTATCATGTTTTTCAACACTTTTTTTCTTTGTCTGTGTATTAAAATAGATCATTTGTCACAAGGTGATTAGAATGTAGATGAATGGACTGTAAGG
The DNA here is from genome assembly GCF_031162955.1 of Sander vitreus. Taxonomy (NCBI): domain Eukaryota; kingdom Metazoa; phylum Chordata; class Actinopteri; order Perciformes; family Percidae; genus Sander; species Sander vitreus. The sequence goes on from NC_135859.1 coordinate 28,054,427, forward strand.
AAATTATTATTGATTCTGCAACATTATCTTGATTTATTAATTTGGATTAATTGCCTGCAGTCTCACACAGCTGTGATTTTGACAAAGCCAACTATCACAAAAGCTTCGGCTCACTTCAGCCAAAATCAATAAAGTCCCAATATTTTGAATGTGATTTCATAAGAGATAAATGTCTGCAGAAAACAAGTTAATGCAAAGGAGAAACATTCACTGTTCATGTCCCTTAAGAATAAAGTATGCTTGCAGGTTGTAACTCTTATGGTAATAAAAGTCTTTTTTCTTCCTTTTTTCATGACAGACATTTTGAATAGAGAAAGTACAGACGTAAATAATCAAAGTAATGATGGCTGAATTCCATTTAGCTGTCGCACTTTCAGGGCCTGGTATTGTGCACGCTGGTTCACTGTCACTATTGAACACATAGGCTACACGTACACAGTGGCACTGTACAAGAATGTAGCCATATATGGCCACATGTGGCCTAAACCACCTCCGAATGTGGTCTGAGTAAATGCGTCCTCAATATGTCCTGGGTGCATTTACACCTGTACTGAAACCTTGTGATCAGATCATTCAGATCGGATTTTAAAGGCCAGGGGCCACTATCATGGCTTGAATAGAACGGGGCCATGGTAACAGCTTTTCCTACTATGGCCCTATTTTGACTTGTGATGGTAAAAAATGACGCAGGTGCAGTTAATAACATTAATAGCAATCCATTTAGGTGTGTCACATTTAGGGTGTTGCTTGCTGTCTCATTGGTGAGGCTTACTAGGACGTTTAATGGAGCAGAGCCATGTTATTTTATTATTAACCTAGCTCTTAATCTCAGTTTCGAGTTACCATGGCTTTACCAAGAATTACCAATTCTCAATGCAAAAGCCTCAAACATGACATGATACAAGCTGGGTCTGCCTTATATTGCCTTACAAAATGCAGTAACTACATTTGGTCAGAACTGAGTTAAGGCTTATATCTGGCATTAATGTTTTACAGTAGGCAGTAAAAATGCTATGCTGGAGCCACACTGCTATATCAAACACCTCTGTTCTGGTCTGCCCTCTGGACACCATAGAGGAGGATGTTAGCCAGGCTGGCATCTGTTAGGGGCTTGTTCTGACCCAGAACGCAGAGATTTCACACACCGACAACGAAAGCAGTTTGTAAAAGGTTTTAATGAACAAACTAGTACTCAGAGAAACAGTGTGGGTTTTGTCTGAGCGGGGAATCTCCTGGCTGGTCCGAGTACCGAGGCGAGCCGAGAAGGATCCAGGTTGTACGAGACTCGAGGCGGACAGGCAGGGAAGAGTTCACAGTAGTTTCCACAGGTGGAGGATAAGGCTGGACGGTGAGGCTGGAAGCTTGTAGGCACAGCGGAGGAGGGAACAGGTCTGAGCGGTCACTGAACAGAAACACAGGGTAAGTATGAGCTCAAGAGAACAAAGACAAAAGCTAGGGTGCCCAAGACAACACGGGCACAACTAGCGTAAACTGAGCACTCAGAGCCAAGTTACCACATGGGTGTAGATAACGAACTGGGGCCGAAGAGGTTATCAGCCCGGGTTTAAGTATTGCTGGATTGAATCTTGTAGATGAGCTGCAGCTGTGAAAAACGGCTGTGCAGCGATGAACCGGCCACGCCCCTTGACCTACTTTCTTCTGAACACACCTCCAGCACTCCAGGTGGAAAAGCACAGAAACGCACAGACAAACAGAGAACAAAAACACCCAAAACAGGACGGAGAGAGAGCTGCCCATAACAGCATCAATCATGGGCAACACCTCTCACCCCTTACGTGAGACTGTGAGTTCCCTGAGCGACTCCTTCAGCAGCAGACTGCTGCACCCTCAGTGCAAGAAGGAGCGCTACCGCAGTCTCTTTAATGCAACATCATAATGTAGCACTGCTAGCTATTTCTGCAATATGAGCCATCACTGGACAATATTTTGCACTATGCACATTTATCTATTTATTACTCTGTGTCACCTCCAACTGTGCAATATGTCATCTCTATTATACTGTATTATACTGTTTATATAAGGTTGTTTATTGTGTGAATACGGTTGTTTTATTACAATTATTATTATAACTAATTATATTCTACTTTTCCATTTCCTATAGTTTATGTATATTGTTTCTCCTATGTCTAATTAATGTGTATTTGTGTTATTCTGATGTGTGTAATTTTTTTCTTTTGAGCCGCTGTAGCACAGGAATTTCCCCAGTGTGGGATAAATAAAGTCTATCTTATCTTATTTTATCTTATCTTACCTTCTCTGGTCCATAGGGAGCGCCGTTGCCTTACACCACTTACAGTGCTACTGTCAAAAATGTGACCTCTGTTTTACTATAAAAACAATATTATGCCATATAAATGTGTGGTTTAAAACAGTTAAAAATCCAGCCAAACTGCAATAAATGCACCTTTAACAACAATCTAGACTAAGCAAGAGGGCTAAACGCTATAAGCGCAAGGTAGCAGGTGAGATAGCTGTGGCTAGCCTTAGCTAGAGCTAAAACAAAATTGACGTTGATTTTTTCCCTAGCTGTTATGATATCTGTAATTGAAAAGTCTTGGTTATTCAGTTAGTTATTCCACATAGGCCTAACCAATGAAGCAGCAGATTAAACAATGATGATGCAAAATAAAAATCTAGCTAAACTCTAGCTAGCTAAAAGTTAGCTATCTTGTGATATCTCCGTAGCCGCTAGGTTTAACTTTTGCTTTCGCTCTGCTTTTGATTCCAAAAAGAACACATTTTGCTACTGTGTTTTTCTCTATATGTCTCTTGAGACTGCATTTTTTTGCTTTTGTGTGGCATTTTTTTTAATTCATTGTTAAATGACCAGCCCAGAGCCATAGATTGAATTTAAAATCCTTCTCCTGACCTACAAAGCTCTAAATGGTCTAGCACCATCATATCTAGAAGAGCTCTTAGGCGTTTTTCCATTACATGGTACCTGCTCGACTCGCCTCGACTCGACACACTGTGCGTCCATTTTCCATTGCCGATTTTAGTACCGCCTCAGCGTGGCTGGTCGTTATATGCCGGCTCGACGCAAACACTAGCGCACAAGTATAAACATCAGGCCACTTGAGCTTGTTTTACAGTTCTGCGGAGGCTCCACGCAAAGCTTTCGCCGTAGCCTATGTAAGTGGCCTGATGTTTATACTTGTGCGCTGGTGTGTGCGTCGAGCCGGCCATGTGTGTGTGTACGTAGGCTACGGCGAAAGCTCTGCCTGGAGCCTCCGCAGAACTGTAAAACAAGCGGCGCCGCAGGAAACTGCCGTGACCTAACGCGACACACACACACACAGAACGTGGAAGGTGTGTTGTTGTTGCCACAGCCAGAAGACACATTTAGTTTCAAATGAAGCTGGAGGCAAGCAAAAAAAAAAACACAGCTGGCTAAACTATTTAAAAATAGCGGGTTTGTTCAGGACACCCCCGTCTGTCGCTTTCACGTCACCTTTTCGGCTCGCCTCAGCTCGCTTGGAACCTCGACTGAGGTGGTACTAAAAAAAGTACCTGTTAGCAGGTACCAGGTACTTTTTTTCGTAATGGAAAACCAAAAAAGGCAAGTAGAGTCGAGGCGAGTTGAGCAGGTACCATGTAATGGAAAAGCGCCATTAGTACCTTATTGCCCCACTAGAGCACTACGCTCGCAAAATTCAGAGCTACTTGTGGTTCCTAGAGTCTCTAAAAGTAGGATGGGAGCCAGAGCCTTCAGCTACCAGGCTCCTCTCCTGTGGAACCAGCTCCCAGTCTGGGTTCGGGGGGCAGACACTGTCACCACATTTAAGAATAAACTGAAAACCCTCCTCTTTGATAAAGGGTTCTAAACAGCTCTGGGGAGTGTTGAAAATTTTACGTGTTTCAGAATCTCTGAAGAAGGAGAGGCTTTGGTCCAAATGAAGATTTAACACAAAGATTTATTAATAAAAATGATAAGTCAAAATACATGAATTACGCTGCAGCGGGCCTGTAAATAGTTGTTTAACCCTTAAGTGTCCACATCTATTCGTCCCGATCCCCGTCTCTTTACCAGCTTTATTCCTCTAGCCCCAGGGGCGGTTACTTTTCACTCTTGTGAATAAAAACCATCCTCATTGGCTCTTCGTTGGCATGGTGACATGTTGGATGAATCTCGTTGGTTTCTTCGCTGTTCAATGAGGAAGGACATGCTCTAAACTCTGCCCCCTTTGGGTCATTTTCGGCCACAGATCAACAGATTCTTGCATACAGGTGTGAAATCTTTACAAGTTTACAAGACTTACCATTCTATTGTCCTAACCTAGTCTAGGACACCAGAGGGTTGGAGACAGAAGGTTTCTTCCTGCTGTATAGGAGGAAACTCTTGTTCATTTTTTTTGCATGTTAATTGTTGGGTTTTAATCCTATCTCTCTTGACAAGACAGGTGAAGAGTGAGAGTGAGTGTGAGTGAGTGTGAGACAAAAGGCTGTCTTGACCTATTCTTTACAGAGACAAGGTGTGAGAATTACAACAGCATGATGGAGTTTTAAACCTTGATAGTCATTGGATTCAATCATATTTTCCTAACCAGGCTGCAGCATACAATTTAATAAAATAAATACATAGAAATACATGGTTATTAAAAATCTGCATTTTTTTAAAACTTTATTTAACTCAACAGGAGTTTACTCCCCGGAGTCCTTATGTTTCTTTTCCCCAGCATATTTCGTTGGATTAGGATGGCACCAAGATCTCGGTTGCAGCTGTCGCCGTGGTCCTGCTTCACTACACCCTGCTACGCTCTACGGTGCCGTGCTGCGTCCTGCTGAACC